>NW_009197873.1:0-51171 GCF_000690835.1 Fulmarus glacialis | reverse complement strand
TTATATAATATCCAAACCTGAGACTGAGATTTGTTTAGTTAATGGATGGAGGAAAAAGATACTGATTTAATAGCAGAGAACAACAAATGAGAAAATGCTACTTTTTCTGGTGAGAATCATGTTATGGCAAACATCAAATAAACTTTGTGTTTCATGTCCGAAGGAGAAGATAATGTTTTATAAACTTTCTGAATCTCTAAATTTCTTTTAAAGCAGTTTGTTTCTCTCTTACTGGTAGAAGAATATTGTCATGGAAACCTCTAAGAACCTGCTTTGTCTCCTTCTGGTATTTTCCTTTGCTTTATTTATAAATGAGGAAAACCACCTGTGTCAAGTATTAGCCTAAAGAATCCGTAAGAGCATGAGAGTGCTTGATCTACCAAAGCTTCTTAAAAAGGGAAAACATCAAAGCGGCTCAAAACTATTTCTTTTGTAGATGTTTTGTAGTTTTCATCTTTAGATATATAGTTCTACTTTTCCTTCACCTACCAATTTTCTCTAAAGCAGGAGCACTGCAGAGTTTTTAAAAATGTGTATTGTAATCTTTGATCTAAAGTGATACAAAAGTCTTTTGGCTTCCTAGTCTCACATTGACTCTTTTTGAAAAGAGGCAAATATTCTTTATCTGTAAATACTTTGCTTCCAGGCTCTTGAAGGATTATTTTGATCACATTTATTCTCTTCTATATCGTTTTTTTTAAATTACTGTATATGAATATACTGATTCTTACCATCTAGGTTCATATGCATCCTGTCTGTTTGTATGCAAGATAATTTGCATTTTGTTTCATAGTTAAAGCTCCACTCCAAATTTACATAATAACTAAACTGCTGATGGGATAAAAGTTGTTATTAAGGCAATTTCATATTGTCCTAATATTGTTAAGATTTTCTGGATAGTTTTTGAATTTTACATTTCTTCATACAATAACAATGAGGATTTTTATGTTTTTTTCATTCATTATTACTGCAGTGGTTTTTTGGCTTTTTTTAAGATACTTTTGGTTTTTTAAGATACTTTGAAGTTTGTACTTTACAAGTATGCAGATACAAGTTAAATATTTCTTAATTTGTAAATACTCTGGAAGTTTTAAGCAAACAAAACCTGGGATTTGCAGATACAAAAAATAAAAGACGAAAACTGCACTGACTTCACGGGTTCTTCCTAATCTTTCTTTCAATCCGTCTCCAGACAGCCTGATTTAAAGCTTGCAGAACAATTCCTATGCAATTTAAGTGGGCTTTGAATGAGGTTATATCAATTCAGCTGCAGATTGTCATTGGAATAATTGGTGCTGTACTAATAAACTTGCTGTTTCTCAGCCTCCTTGCAATTGCTTAGTCTTTCTTATGTTTGATTTAAACCTCGTTGGATTCCACCTCCAAAATTCAGTTTCGGATAGTCTTATAGGCCTCTACTGTGTCTCTGTGAGTGTGTATGTATGTTCTCCGCGTTGCTCTTCTCCCTGCCAGTCAGCTATCAAAATGTCATCCTCAACTGAGTTCATCCACAGGCAGCTAAAACCTGGCATTATTACCTCTTTGATTTATTTTCTTTTAACTGCTTAATGAGGCACTTGAAACACTGCCCAGATAGACTATGCTCTATGCTGACATTTGTTTTCTTCAGCTTCTTCTAAGAATTTCCTCCTTTTAAGCAGTTTGTTTGCTAAGATGTATTAATAACTTTGTCAAACTTGCAGTAATGAAGACATATTGATAAGCTGAGAAAGAACTGCTTCATGGATAGGCCACATCTTAATTTAATTATGAAGAAGAAATCTGCAAGACTTACAGTTTGGACTTGAGAATCAGAAAGAAATGAGCATCAAAGTAAGTGTTTATTCCTCTTAGGGACACATAAGATGATGGTATTGTCTGTGTTGTTGGAAAATGTTCCAGAGACTAAAAGCTAGGTTTTACAAGTCTTCATGAGGTGACAAAAGTTATCGGTAAGCATATGTTTAGAGAGAGACCAAAATTTGGTTTTCTTAGGAGGATGTCTATCTGATGTAGAGAGGCAGTTTTTTATTCATTGGCTAGACATAGAAATCGAGTCTGCATTAATAGATGATAATACCTGGAGCTAAGGTGTGCCGAGACAGACAAGAAGGACAACAGCAGCAGACTCCTGTGGAGTCTCTACTACTCCTCATAGTAGAGAAAGATGTTATCCTAAGGTCCTTATGCAAAAGTTAGATGGTGTTAACTTTTCTCCAAATGTGACAGTGAGCCTTGAGATGCTGACTTTAATTTCATTAAAGACTATTATTCTAATAATAGTTTATTTCTTTTGAAGAATATCTCTGAAGTAATTTAATATTGTCTTCCATGTAATTTTTTGCAGTGCTGAATACAGCTAGCATATTATTTTTCTACCTTAAGGATCTATCTAACATTTCCTTTTCTTTTCCTTAGAGAAAATATGGCTTTGTACTTTGTTAGACGTGGTAGTGGATGGGATCATGAAAATCTCAGTACCGTAAGATTCGCCCTTGCAAATCATTTAGCTTAGTGATGAAACTGAGCATACTGCGCTATGGCCTGCACTATGGCTCCTTTCAGTTCTTCTCCTTCTTTTATAGCCAGTGAGTCCAGGGTCACTTCTGTACCCTTGAACATAGATTTGGACTTAATTTCTATTCACTTTTAAGATACACCTTATTCCTTTAGCTTTGTGCATATGAAGTCACCACCATTCAGCAGAAAAGTGCTGAGCAAAATCTGAGGAATGAGCAAGCGTCTTGCGCAGTTGCCTTCACCTGCTGCTTCCCACCCTCCCAGTTGTGAAGTGTCCCCAGCATATTACTGTTACCACATCCTCAGCAGATTTATTGAATAGCTAATCTGGGAGGAAATACAGTGCTCTGTAGTGACAATGCCCTGCTTTTCAAAATCTGATTGAAGTGGGTGAGAGACGAACAGATTGTGCCTTGTGTGGCATAAACTTCTAAGGAAGAACTAGCGAATGGAGGGAAAAAAGAGGAATTAAACTCTGAAATTAAACTTTGCTTTTGAAACAGTGGTGATTCTTTATCTTAATCAGAATAACATGTTTAGTTTAGGGGCAGCCTAGAGGCTTTGCATTCTGTCCCTGCAGTTTCCGCTGATTTCTCATGGCAGTTCATAACTCTCATTTAGCAAGGTCTAAGCCTATTCCCCGGTGTAAATATCACATTTTACAGATGAGGCAGAAGAAAATCAGAGGAGTCTTGTCACGGCAGAGCAATTCTGTGCTCCATTTTATCTCCTGTTCCAAAATGGTCTTCATAGACTTGGTAGCGTGCACAATAAAACAGCCCAGATATTAGTGGAAGTTGCAGTAGGGACTTTATGTCATCAAAGTGCATAAAACTGACTTTATGCCTTTTGGGTTATGGCTAACCTCCTAAGTTGCTGTACTTAGAAAAATTGCTTTATATCTGTTCTTGGTGTGTCAGCCTTAAAAAAATACTCTTTTTGGCATTATGGAATAATGTAGGCATGAGAGACTTACAAACCAGGGTTGGAGTTACCACATGGACGCAATATAGCTGTATGGTTTTTTTCTTCATATGTTATTGCATAGCACTTTAACATGTACAAATGTGTGTCTTATCAAAAATCGTTGAGGCCTGTTGCTTTTGACAGAGAAAGATTTGCTATCTGAGGGATAATGGATTGGACTTTAGTTTGTCAGCTGTTCGATGCTTGAGCCTCTTACTTTTGCATGAATTTGGGATTAATATACATTAATATACAAAACTCCTGTTTGTATATGCATCAGATTTGAGGATGTTAACACAATATTCATTTACCTGACTCCGAAAGTTTAAATTTAAAATTAAGTTTAGTTTTGTTTTTTTTTAAATGTTGCTAGAAGTGATTAATTGTCATTTGATTCTTGGAAGCTGGAGGAACACAGAACAATGTTAGAGTAATAATGCATTATTAGTATTTCCTAAATCTGTTGCATTTTGCAGACTTAAAAGAAAATTACCCTTATTATATGAAAGTATATTTAAAAAAAAAACAACTAAGAAAAGACAGTGACCATTGCAGAAAGAGTATTCGACTACTTTGTGATGAGTGAAGAATTATTTAATAAGGAAAACTAAAGAAAATGCTTAAGAAGACCTGCTAAAACAGGGATGACATAATTTGCCTCGAAAAGGGATTCAGGCATTGAATTAATGCTAAAAAGAAAAACTGATATGCTTAAGGATGAACTATTGAAGATCTGACCTGTTGAAGCCATTTATTTCTCCTGATAATTTTTTTTTCTTGTAATATATTCTGGAGTGATCTTAGCCTTTTGTAAAAGTTGGTAGTAGAGGGAATATTATGGTTTCATTCTTTAGTACAGTAACCTTTACTGCTTTTCTGAAGTATGGTTCTTAAATCAGCATGCATGCTAACAATTGTGCTGTAGTAAAAGCTCTGTCACAGTGCCTTAAATAGTATTACATTTCATATTATGAATTATAAATATTTAACTGTCTGTATTTACTATATAAGTATAGCAACATTTTTGCATATACACAAAATAATTCTACTTATTTGAAGAATTATTGTTTAAAATTTTTAAGTGGATTTGGACTAGTTTATTGGTACTGCTCTTGCAGCAACGTCCTTCCTCTTTACCTGCAAGCTTACCTCTCAGTACTTCTAGACCTCCGTGTCTAAGATAGCTATAATGGGTCAGCTGTGTTCCTGAATGATAGCAGACAAATGGTTTTGGCTAGCAACATGCAGGAGGCATGCTTGTTAAAAGATACTATTAAACAGCTTTGCCTAAAAGGTGAAAGCAAATCAGCTGAGCCTTGTTAGTAGCAGTGATTTAGATGAAGCTGTGGAATGAAAAAAAACCATAGTAGAAGTGATCCTGGTTGGTGCTAAATGGGTATAAAGTCATTGTATGTATTTGTAAAATTTTAATCTGCAAACTGTCAACTGATGTTTAATACATCTTTTTTTTTAGAGAGTAATTTGTGAAATCACAAGTAATTTGTGAAATTTTGATTAAATGCCCGTGCTTTTGACAAAAACAATGACAAAAACCATCAATGAAACTGATACGAAAGGCATTATTCTTTCTATGTGATATAGGAAAAGATGGTGCATTGCTTCATTCAGAAACGCTTATTAATGGAGCTGCATTAATTAATGCTTCTTTAATGGGGCTGCATTTCCAGTGCATCTATTGAATGAAGGAATGATGACAAACTGGATCAAAAATTGTTGGTGTGAGTGACAAGAACGATGTTTTTAGTTGACCTGTGTTTTTGGTTCTATACACACTGATATCAAAGATGTCACTGAAGAAGGGTAATTGTGTAACTCGGATGGAAAGCGTCATTCTTCAAGGAGATCTGGCAGGATTACTGTAATTTGAGAAAGAAGTTCCAGTTCTGTAATAATAATGGACTAAAGGACTGTGTATATACACACAGTGAACAGATGAAATACACAACTTTTTCTGCAGTGTTTGAACAGTCTATCCACAAAAGTTTATGAAATAAATTGTGCTAGACATGCCAAACTCAAGCTCTGACAGACTGCTTTGCGGGGAAAGAAATAGCAGCCTATCTCCATCTTCAACTATGACTATGAATTCAAGGCACTTGATGAAAGCAGTGCAGCTCTGGCTATCAGTACATGTGTCAGTGCTATGTGTGATATAGTGACTTCTGATGATCTTGAATTTTATGTAAAATGATTCTATGATTTTATTCTATAAGTTAAAAAGGATGTATTCAGTAGTACAGTTCTTATGTAATAATCCCATAGGAAATACTTTTTTTTTCATTCACTTTTGAACTGGTTATCTTATGCTGCAGGTAATCAACACATTCAAGGACATTTTGTAATTTCAGAGGCACGTAGGTTTTCTGAAGTATGGCTTATACGCATAAAATATAATTTTTACCTTTCTGGGCACACTCTGAGTCTTGTTTTTCTTCCCAGGTTTTAATTTTATGAGGGTTGCTAATATTTTGGGACTATTTAAAAAGGTGTAGTGTTTAATTTTCTTTCTATTAGGATGTGTGTTTTCATAGATAATGGAGATCCCCTGAGCATCAATTATCCACTCATTATGCACCAAAGTGAAATTTTAGCTGTTAATTTTCTCTCATATAACCCAGAGTTGTCTTTCACAATTTTTAATTTTCTTCTATTTTCATATAGCAGTCCCATTAAAATCATACAAGTGTGACTAGATATTTTCCCCTAAGGGAAAGATGTATTTTTATTTATTTTTCCACTTTGAAAAATATTATAAAGCTTGAAAATAAAACAGCCCTCACAGAAAAAAACAAGTGAAAAAACTGAAAAGTGTCTTCAAGTTTGAAGATAGTGCTTCTAATCTGTGCTCAGATTTGAGAAAATCTGTATTTTAAATTGATGGCTATTCTGTGGTTCTGACAGGTACTTGCAAGTGTAAAAGAATGACTATGGGACACAGGCCCTTCCTCAGGTCTGAGAGAAGCACCAAATTTCAAAGCAAAATACAATGTGCAGACAATTGCTTTGAATGTAATTGGATGTGCATCAGATCATCTCAAAGGAAAAGGTAGCTGTTGCCTGTGGAGGGGAGAGAATTTTGATAAGAGGAAGAGATAAAAAGAAGGGATATGAAGGTTATTTACTAGGGAAAAAGAAGACAGATTATATGAAGTTAATGGAGAAGAGGAAGATTGAGTTATGTCATAACAGCAGTCGCTCTATGGAGTCTATGGTGTTTGGTATCCAATGGAGTTACCATTTTTTATTTCTTGCTTCATTTTTGGAAGGAATTCTAATCTTCTAGGGGATTTTAGAGAAAAAGACAGAGAGAGATCAAAGTAGTACTTGGTCTATAAATATATACTCCCATGTGTTACCTGATGTTTTTAAGTTTTATTGATTTATCTGAGTTAGTTCATTCTGGTTTGTGGAATTTGTTTTTTGTTTGTTTGCTTAGCTATGGGTTAGCATTGGATTAAGTCTACTACACTTCAGGAAATGCAGGACTAAAATCTTCGGTGTTTGGTTATTCTGTTTTGGGGAGTATTTATCATGACTTTTTGGAAGTGTATTAGCAGATTTACATTTCCCACTCAATCACAGTTAGATTCATTTAGTGCTTTCTAGACTTTGGGGAATTTGCATCTAATGATGAGTTTAGTTAGGCTTGAGAGCATTTGAAGGCTAGGAGGCACCATTCTGATACAATTTCTTTCTGCCAGTGTAGATCATAACGGTTTAATGATTTGTTGTATAAATGTCTTGGTAGGGTAGTATGTGACAACTGGGTTACATGATTTGTATTTTGGTTTAGTATTAAAGAAAATTATTTCATTTTAACTGATAGTTTTTTTAAAAAAAACAATGTATTTCTTAGACTAATATCGCTCTTGAATAAAGGTCCATTTTGGTGGGTCTCATAGGTGTTCTTTCCAGAGTGAATGTAGTGATATGAGAGCACCTAGCTGTGTACTGAAGATTGTTTGAGACTGACTTTAAATGATGACTGGTTCAATGGAATAAGTTGTGTTTGCGGGTTTTCTGTACAATTTTGAAGTTGACACTTTGGATGGTCATCACAGTGTCTAGGAAAATTATGTTTGTGTAGGCATATTCCAGAGTTAGCCTGATGGAAGTATAATACTTAGTTCATGATGGAAATTAGTGATAAAGTACAGGCTTCTGGTGCAAATGGTGGAAACATATGTGTCCCACAGCTTTATCAAAGGCTTGGTGGTGCAGTTATTTTAAATCTCTTCTTCAGCATGTCTCATGAGAAAAGCAGTATGTTTTGGGATCGTATCAGTATATTATGTGTTCGTTATTAAATGTTATTTCTTAAAAGATTGTTGTGGGCTAAGCAGAAATGTGTATCTCTGGACTGAACTGTGAACATTTTGTTTTGCTCTCGTGAGTACTCCTGGTAGGTCATAATGCCATCATGGACTGGGAGGCTGGCACACAGATTGGTGGTGGCATTCTTACTGCCCTGAAGGGTGGAAAGGTGGATTATCTCCTGCATAACTTTTCAGGAGAAGTCGAATGTATCTTGGAGAAAATTTGCTCTTTGGATTATGAGACAATGTCTTTAGGGATGGCTTAAAGTTAGTGTTGAAAAAATAATTGGTATTGAGCAGCTTGTAGGTTCTAAGCAACTTGGATGTATGACATTATTTCCAGGCATAAAGAGACCACAGTCTTCGAAAAAATGCATCCTTTTAGTAATGTTATGAATGCTATTGTTGGCAGATTTCAATAGCAGCAAGTGAAATAGCTATGGCCTTTCTAATAGTGTCACTGTAGTCAAAAGGTTTTGAGGGAATATAAGATAATTTGATCAATGAAGAGGTCAAAGAAGAGGTGTGTTGGGAGAAACCTGTAGGGTTTTTTTTAATATCACTTGAATGGAAATTAACACATAATTTTAGAGATTGACTTGAGTAGTATGAGTGCTATGAAGTTAAATATGCTATAATTGCTTCTTACTGATGTAATTTTGATTTATTATACCCATTAAGGAAATTTTCTTGTTCTTTTGTTCTTTTTATTCTTTTTGTACCACTGATACTGGAAGCAGAGGTAGAGATAGTTCAAAATTTGACTGAAAGCATTATTGGCAAATGCCCCATTTTTGAGGTGTCACTATGAATTCATAAATGATAAGATTTGACAGTGAAACCATGTTTCTTAAAATCCTTCTTAAAATACAGTAGCTACTGAGTTGGCTGTCTTTTGCTAGAGCTAATCTGTAATTCAGGGTAAGTTTATGTCTGGAATTACTAATCAGCAAGATTCAGAAGACGCTCAGTTACAATATAATAAATCTATTAAATATTCAATTTTATTTAGGAAGTGAAGGATTGACATAGAGAAGAATATATGCTTAAATAAGAGGATGAAATTGAAGATTCTTTGTGTTGCTTGCATTAAAAAAAACCCTTTTTATAGTTTCACAGAAATAATACTGACATTCAGATCTTCTAGTTGCAGCGTGATTAGTAATTTTCAGTAATTTCATATTGTAGGTATCATTTCCCATATTTGAGTGCACTGTTGCAGCTGAACAAGTGTATATCTGTATATAAGTTAAGGAGTGAGCGGTCACTGTGGTGGGCATGTTTGGAAGATGGATGAATCAGGCCAGTTTCAAACTTCAGAGCACCCCTTTGCTTGACTGACGTTCATTTGCAATACAATTTGTGCTAATGGTTAGCTCTTACTCATTATCAATCATTATCAGTAAGTATTCAAACAGATGGTCCTTAACGATCATATCCCACATTAGCTGTGCACGTACAGCCCCACGGAGCAGATGCTGCGTCATTGGCGCTGGTGGCTGTGGTCTGCGCTGGTCTCAGTCGCTGAGGCCGGGGGGCCAGGCTCCAGCCCTCTTTCATAAGGAGAAAGAGTGACCTTTCTCTTCCCCATTTTTCAGCACTCATCGAAGTTTTATGCTTCTCACCTCCTCTTCAAAACAAAAGGGAGAGGATTTCATCTGGTCCAGGCAGTTCATCTCATCTTATTTTTGGGACTGGGACTTGTTCTGGCTCCAGCACACACAGTCCCTGCCTTTGTTGCAGGTTTTAATGCTTGCACATGTTTTCCTATTCCCTGTTTTGCAGCGACACCACAAGTCTCTATCTGACTGTGTGTACTTACGTGGTCCTTGTAAGCATTTGCTCAGCATTAGAAAGTGCTCATCTGTTGTTATTGGTTATCCATTAGCAATGTTACAGAATACTTACATACTGTCACTAGCTGTTATTTTAGTGTGCTTGTGTTGGGATTCAAGTCAAGCAAATATTAATAACATCCTGCTTAGTTTACTTTCATCTCGTAGATGCAGCAAGCCTCTCTTTTGGCTACAGCACACTGATGTGTTTTTGTCTTGGAAGTGGGGCTAAAAGTAGTAGAGGGGGGAATTTTCTGGTTCTGCTGAATGAGGTTCCCAAGGTACTCAACAGGATTCCACAGAAGCAGGATTTATTTGAAATTATGTATTTATAGAATGGATTTTGGGGTAGTTGGCTGAAAATCTGGAATTAAAAAAAAAAATTAATTTGTCTTTCCGAAGATATCACAGTGCAGTGTCAAACTTCCCGTGCCTATCTGCCCTTAAGTATAGTTTACACGGGCTCATCTTCTGGGAAGGAAAATAATGGTCTTGGAGGAGTAAGAAGAGCTGGTATTCAGAATTTTAACATCTGGGCTCACCTTCACCTATTCAAGGCTCTAAATGTAGGGGGTTGGCATTAAATTATTTCCTGCTTTTCTTTGTGGTATTCACTGTATATTTCAGTTGAGTTATCTAATATTTTTTATTTCAGTGAAACAGATTTTAGACTATTGACATCTTATTTATAGGCAGGAAGGGTTTTGGGGTTCTTTGTTTGTTTGTTGTTTTTTAAACAAAAAGCAGGCACTGGATCCAAGTTGGGATTTTCAGCCATGAAATCAAGTTTTCTTAGAGGTTGCTTTATTCTTTGAAGATTCATATTCTTAGAATAAAAATGTACAATCTTGATTTTTTTCCACATTCTTATGTTCATAATTCAACAAAAAATGGAAATAATTCAAAATTGGCAGTAGGAAAACGAGCATAAAATTGCATTGTAGCATGAGAATACACTTCTTTATAAGGAAACAGTAGATTTACAATTATCAAGTTGTTCCTAAGGAAGGATAAATGCATTTTATATAACAAATTGGCATGGGAAATAATGTGGTATCGGTTCTCATCTAAGTGCAGAACTCGCCAATTCCCTTCTAGGCTTGAACAAATATTACATGAGTGGGGGCTCTTGTAAAATGTTATGTTTTGAAATAGATTTCATTAAGGGTTTCTAGTGATAATTTATTTCTTCCTTTATGCCTATGTCGCTTCTCATTCTAATAACGGATAGCTTATTTGCATATAAATAGATTTCAGTATTTGCTGAAGCAGAGACCTAATATGTTTCTCTTTTTTCCAGGGACATTGTTAAATAAGATAGAATATTGCAGTGATCAGCAGTCATGAATTGTAATAATTTTCTTGGTCAAAACTCTTTAGAGTGCATCAACTGCATCAACTGTGACACTTCTGTGAAGACCTCAGAGTTTAGATACAGTATCAAAACCATGAAACATCTTTTGCTTCTGTAAAGGTGTTTTTCATGCTATTTCAGAAATATTTACTGATAGATACCAAAACTGGTGGCTCTTTGGGTACCTGTTCTTAATTAGTACTTTGGTGTGTTTTCTTGCCATTTCTAATCTAGTAGTATGTGAATATTTTTATAATGCAAACATCACGCTGCAAATGAATATAAGTTAGTTGTCTTTTGTTTTTCTGGATTGTAATGATCTCATGATTCTAACCACTTTTCTTTAAATTAGAGATATGCATTGAACAGAAACCTTTCATGGTATCATTCTGATATACTGCAGATAAATAAATTTTAGTTATACTCCATTAAGGATATGTGAAACCAGAGATCACTCTTAAGCCTGATTTCTATTTACTAAAATAAAATTTGATTATGAACTCTAAAAACCCCTCACAAAATATACAAGGCTGCATTCCAGATTCAGATGTGTCTTCCAGAAAGATGAATGGAAGAAACTATTCTGTACCACAGTATTACCCCAGACCTATATGTAAAAGTAAACTGCAGGCTTATACTTCATATGCCACTGTAGCTGCTACTTCAAATATGCTGCCTCTAAATGAAGTTCTAGCCGTATAGTTCTTTAAAAGACTCTGGGAGAAAGATAAACAGAGTGCCTCAACAAATTTAGTCAATGCTTCTTGTACACTAACTCTAAGCACACTAACATCTTATGTATACAACTACCTGATATAAGGAAAAATGAGTGTGAGTGTGCTTCTGTATGTGTGCATGTATGTACATGACTTAACCACAAACATGCTTTTAGTGGAGAGTTTTAACGTGTGTGTCTGTAAGTTATTTTTACCAGCAGAGGTCACTCAGGGTAAAGTGAACAACTGCTTCATCTTTTAAGAAAGACAACTTCATTACGGGCTGTGAGATGCACACTGAGAAGCATGCATCTTCAAAAGTGCGCAAGCAACCTACACTTGCTTTTCCTTTCCTTCATGTTGCCGCATGTATTGAGAATGAAGGATCAAACATATTAAAAACTTGTAGGCTTACACTGATGCATACCAGAAAGTAATCAGCAAAATGTTGGGCTGTAAGGGTACTTATTTTTTACTATGCTTTATAAACCAACACAATAAATATGTAATGTTTATTTAATGTATTACCTCACCACAAAGAGGTAGCTTTATATGTGTTCACCTAGCTTCTTGAACAAATTCTCATCCATCACCATCAATTAACACTTATTTTTTTAAAAGGTCAGTAAATAGTAATGATTACCTGGAATTTATGATATTAAGTACTTTTTTTCCCTCTGCATGATGACTTTGTAAATGGTGTTCTCTTAACAGATCTTCTTGTTATATGTATTTAATTATATCTAACACTTTTAGTTACAAAATACTTTTAAAAATAGATTTTATTCCTATCACTGCTGTTTTAAATCAGCTTTTTGAGAAGAAGGAGGATATATTCCTGTGTAATATTACTACAGTGAGTTGTGTGGTGTAACTGAGAATATAACGTAAACTATAGACGAAAGGGTACACTGCAGGATCTTTTTATATTTGATAATGATGTGTAAGCAGAAAACGCCCATCATGCTGTCAGAGCTCAGAGACTGACAGATATTTGTGAACTGAACAGAAGCAGTTGAAAGGTGATAAAAGTAGAAACTGATGTTGCAGTTGCATTCACTTTTCTAAATAGAATTTCCTTTAAAGCCACCATCAAAATCAAAATAAGAATGAAGAATCAAAGTCATAATATACTGCAGTTGTCATTTATGAAATTGTTTTAAATATGACATGTCTTTCCCGGATACCAAATGGAAAACATGTGTCCAGTTGTCAGTCAACCCACAAAAGCTCAGTTATCACCTATCTGAAGAAAATATGTAGGGTTTTTAATGTAACTGTAGGACTGGTTAGAGGATTGTGTGAGTCATTCTGGAAGGGTTTGTCAAACCATTTGACATCAGAATATCATACAGTATCTAGGCGAAATATAGGAAAATAAATCATTTCAATGTTATTAATGCTATTTTTTTGCGTTCTTTTTTTTCTTGAAATCCACATGCCTGGAGGCTAGGGTCTGTGTGATTTCTTTGGGACATTTACAGGAGTCCACAGAATTTAAGCTCATACACAACTGAGTTGAAAAATTAAATAAGGAGGAGATAAAGAATAAACATAATAAACTTTTATCTATATGTATGTCTTGTGGTTTTCTATAGCTTGCATCTTTACCCGATGTAAAACAACTTCGGAAAGCCAAAAGAACTATCTGACCTTAGAGGTACCTCCTATTTAATTTAAGCTTTTAGGATAAGTCATAAGATACCTGGGAAAGAGCTTACTACTGGCAAGAGTACTTGCTTTCCCTTTTCTTTGTCCTATTGCCTTTTTTGCTTGGACGTCTAGGTCATAGAGTTCAAAATTCCTGAAGTTGCAAGGAATTGTAAAGAATAAAAGTCTAAGAATCACTTAAGTAGATACTTGTACTCCTCTGTATCTGATGAATGTACCTGATATTCAGAGAAACAGAAGTGCTGTAGTTCCCGAGCAATTCAGTGGGAAATGTTGGATTTCAGTCCTTTTTGAAACCAGAAAAATACAAATATATGCATGTATCTTGTATAATATCAACAGTTTAGGCACTCTAGAGAAAAGTTAAAAGAAAAGGATCATGTTCTGAGAAGGTTATGGGCTAGGGATGTATTCATACATATGATACTGCAGTTACTGGTAATGCATCTTTTGCGTTTTTAACTAGATGATAGTAAGTATTTTTCCATTTTTACCATTGAATGGTACAATAACTTCTTCATTTTCTATGAGAGTATCTTATCCTTTCTGCAGTACATTTGTTGTTGGTGACCTAATAATATGAATCAGAAACATGCAAAGAATTTACGTTAAAAATACAAAATCCTAATGTCCTTAATCAGGTTAGCCCCATAAAATTCTTTTGATTCATATATATGTACTATTCAATTGTAACCAACTACAGTTCCGCACACTGAAAGAAGTAACACTATACAATGCTTTCACATGCTCCAGGCACTAAAATTAAAACAGCAAAATGTTTTATTTTCTTTAAATGTTTCCCACCAGAGATTCAAGAGCCTCTTAGGTTCATAAATTTCTACTTTTGATTTCCCTTCCCTTTCTCTGTCTGGATACAGATCTGCTATAATGGCACCCCAAACAGTGTTCCAATGCTTAAGTAGTGAATGAGCTTACCTGGTTTTACAGAAATGGTATTGTGGTTTAGTGGATATTGCCTTTCGGCTTCTGGAATCTTTCTTCCACTGCTTGCAAAATTGTGCTGTGTGGAAAAATGATCTTGCTGCTATGTTTCTAGAAAACAGGGTATGAAACCTCTGGCCTACTGCTGTGTAGAAGCCTACACCATAAAAATGTATTCTTGTATCTACTTTTTCCCACTATTTCTGTCTGCATTCATCTAGAGTTTAGCATGCCCCTCCTGTGCATTAATAATTACAACATAATTGGAGTAACCAGAGCCCATAAATATATTTACTTTCACAACCCAAACAGAGAATGGTAAAAGATGAGCTTTGCAGCACACTTAGAGGATCGACAAGTCGAGGCTCCAGACAAAGACTCTTCTTTCAGCAGCTTATTCTTATTACATGCCTCAGATCTTCTTAACTTAGGGTATTAGCTACATAAGCTACAAAAGGATCCCTTAGATAAGCATATAAAACTTTAACCTGGAAATGAGAAAGCTTACTGGTATAGTCACAAATTACAGAATTATCCTTTGTAAAACACAACAGCCCATTTACTGCCTTCAGCTTCTCAATAATAGAAAATCTTACAAAAATTTAATCTTGACATGATGAACTTGTGAATAATTGTGGTAAAGTCCTTGTCCAAATGGGAAAAGAAAATATTCATTCATTTTCTGAGGAATGGGTAGACAAAAGTTCCCCTGCGTTCATCTTTTGCCTGAGCATCTCGTAATCTTGCAGAACCTAAGATTAGGACCCAAATGGTATGGGAGGGGAAGGGACCCTCTTGGCTGGTGTGTTGGACCCCACATCCAACCCTCATCTCAGAAGGAGGGAACTTGAGCAGCAGTATACAGAACGGTGTCACTGATAAGAAAGAGAGGGAGGAGAAGCTGGAATAGAAGACAACTTTGCTATATATGAGTCTTTAAAGAAAGGATTTATCACACACAGTTCAGCGGGAACTTTCTTACTGAATTACACATTGGAAAAGATGTAGGCTATATCTGCAGATGTAAGCACTAAGGCAACTGCTGAGGAGAGAGAGTCTGCCCAAATTCTTAATATCTACTTGAGTGAAGACATTGGCACGTAGTATCTGTATAGCTGTGATTTTTTAAATACAGAAATAGCTTAAATGAAACAGAGCCTTCGGTGTCTTTGCTGTATTGTGTTTTTTTCCCATGTAGGTAACTGCTGTGAACTCTGACTCTTCTACCTGTCTGACTCAATCACATGCAGCTGAGACCAATTAAAATTACACTTGGGGATGTAAAAGCTGCTCTGTTACAGTGACAGTTTTCTTGAATGAAGGGAATGAGGGTAACAGTCTTTTGTCTAATAAGGTTGTAGTTCAAACAAAATATCTTGACATTCCCAAAGTGGGTGGTCCTTCCACGGCATAGCCGCACTGAGTTTTGCTCAGCTGTGTAGGCTCTCGCCTGTCTGAGAAGCAGAGAAAAAACTACTGTCAGTGGCTTGGTAGGCACAGTGATGTGGGAGCGTGAATCCTAATAATTCCATTTACAGCTCCAAATTGAACTTGGAGCCTGCTATTTTATTTTCTGAACTGTTGTTCAAGCAATCCATTTCATATTGTCCAGTAATGTTTTTTGAACAAATCATCTACCTAGTTGAAGGGATTAATGTAGCCCCAACTGCATGCTAGCAAAAGGCTTCAGGTTTAAGTATTTAAAATTATTTGTGTGCTTTGTTTTTCTCTTAGGACAAAATAGGGATATTTTTTTTTTTTTTTTGGTAAAGATTTTGGCGTTGTTTCATATTCATTTTACTTGAAACAGTTTCTCCTATAACATTTTGATTGTTTATAGCCCGGAAACAATTAGTGTAGTTTCCTTATAGTAAACAAAAATTAGATCACACAAGTCCAGTAAAGTCTGGTACAATCTTTTCTGTATCTGTTTGTATGCAATATTTTACTTCGTGGATTTCTTCATGTTTTATTAAAATATAGATTAGTTAGTAATAAGTCTCTGTTATTTTGTGTCCTTCTGTTTTTATCCAATACCTCACTGACAGAAGTATTGGAAGAATAATAAACCTCCTGCTTCTTAGATGGAATATGTTATCTTCATTATACATTCGTTTTCCTATTTCTTGCTGCTGCATCGGAGTTCGGGGGAAGGAAGATCAGAATATATCAGAAACATAACTTCTCAAAACTCCTCTATGAAATTACACTTTATTGTATGTCCTCTAATAGACCTTTTTATGCCTCAGCATTAATTCACAGTAGATTTTTCTAGCTTCTGTAAAATGTTGTAAAAGTAGCTACCAGTAATGTAGAGGAACAAGTGAATAATATATGGATAACAAATTCTTTCCTCATCACAAAGACAAATTCATGCTTCTGATCTAGTTTGGATTTTAAATCTCTTATTTGCAAAAGCAATAATTCTCCAGACCTCTTCTAATGTAGAGTGTGAAGCCAGAAGCACAGATTTTCATTTTAAATTACCCATTCCTCATGTTCTCTGCTGTTTTTGCCCCGTAGCATTGGTTGACATTTCATAAAGAGTGAGCTACCATAGGGCTGGAAAGCGTATAATTATAAGAATCACTCGCTTTTTTGATTTTTCCCATTATATACCAATCAGAATGCAGACATACTTTTCATAGGTATTTCATTTCTAATGAGAAGTTTTTATTCTTCATTGACCTGCGATTAAAGTGTGACATTTTAGTAAATAAATGGAAGATACTTTCTACATAATTCAGCTCAGAGGTTGTGCTTGAGAGGCTATGCAGGTCTGTGACCTGTATCATGTAAGTAGCAGCATAAGTAATTGAGAATATATTCTTAGATAAAAGCTGTATAGTACAGAAAATGCTTAATGTTTTAAAGCAGGTATGATATAGGAATAGAAAAAGATGACATCAAGCAGCTTGTCAAATTATGTCCTTTTTTATTACTCAATACAGTGAGAGTGGTTTAAAATATAAAAAGTTAATGAATTAAGTAATTCATTATAATTGTTTCATAGTATTAAGAGTTATATACGTGCTTTGAGAAAGGTTTTTGTTGGTTGGTTGTTTTTTTTTTTACGTAAGCTCACAACAAATTCTAAGAGCAGAAAACTTGTTAGGTATCAAACCACAGATGAATAATTTTCAAAACTAGTTCACTAGAAAATGTGTGTTCATGTTCTATGAACTTAAGCAGGTCTTGATCATAAGGTGGTGTGTATTTTTCTTTCCATTCAGACTAGCCATGGTCTAGACACACCGTTCCTAATAAATGAGATTCTGATCCTGTTCTAATAGACTTTGTTGTTTGATTGAATGCTGCATGCAGTCATTTCCTGGACACTGTCTAGGAAAAATACTCACTTATTTTTTATCACAGCAGTGCCTGGGAGCCTCTCTTGTGCTAGTTGCTGTACAAATACACAAAGTAAAGATCACTGAGAACACAAATGTTACACGTCTGGGCTTGGGTAGAGATCAGAGAGTAAAAGGGAAAATATATGCATAGTGAAATTCCAGATTGATACTGGCAAAGTGAAAATTATAAAAGGATGATTTCCCATCTAGTGATCCTTATGTAACAATCTCCTACTTTTATGGTTAAAATTAAATTAATCATGAAGCTCCTGTCCTCCATTAACTAGTCACTGTAAGAAAAAACACCCATTCCACAGTAAAGGTAGAAACAGTCACTTGGAAACACAGCATGAAGTGTTTTGCATTTGTACTAGGTAATGTAGTATTTTTATAGGAAAAGGAGTGTATTACTCAACATCTATCCAGGTGTAGTCATAAACATATCTAATATTTCTCAGAAGCTAACAGGCAGCAGAGTACACGCAATAAACTAAGTATGAAAAGAAAAAGAACCTGTGAAAAGGGCTATTGTTTAGCTACCAGATAAGAAGAAGCTAAGATATATTTTTAAAACTTATGTTTTGAAGTGAATGTTATCAGTCTCATCCATAAAATCAATAAAATCTTTGTTCTGAAAGCTTTTAGAGCTCAGTTTGGCATTTTTCTCCTCACTTCCCTTTTCTGTTGGTCATACCAAGCTCGTAATTTCATTGTATGTTAGGTGCACAAAGGTAGTATGAGCATCTAACTCCTGTACCCTGCTTTGATATTCTCAGTATAGATGGTTTAGAAAGAAAGGATTTTTGGCTCAGTTCCGTTTAATTAGTAAAGTCCATCCTGACTACTATTAAGAGCATATGATGCTCAACAGCTGAGTAAACAGATTTTGATCTTTCTGTACTGGAACAATGTTTTCTAGAATTTTTAAAAATTCTTATAAGAATGTATTTGAAGGAAGAGAGTAAGTATTTAAGTTTGCATGAAATGTTTACTCGGTGTACCTTCCTGGTTTTTGACTACATTGTCATTAGCTCTGAGAATTCCAGTAGGGTTTGCTTAGCTGGGTTTTGATTGACCCTTTCTTTTAATAGGCTTTTGGGAAACATATCTCTTCTATATGTTTTCAAATATTGGGGTTTTTTTTGTGGGGTTTTTTCCCTGCTTTTTTCTGGGGGGGTGGTGGTGGCTTTTTTTAACAAATTATGTACCTGCAGAATCAGAATTTTTCCCTAATGGTATTGTAATAATAGAAAAAAAAAATACTGAAGTATTCACAGCTTTTTAGAAAACATAGCAACAAAATTACAACAATTATAAAGAAAATAAGGAAATCTTCCTTCTTTGGAAGCAGTGGTGCTTTCCAAATTCATCATAGGCACATAGGGATACAGCAGTTATTTTCATATCTTCATTCTAATATACTTACTGAGGCCTTCTGTAAGCTAATAAACCAGTATGATTAAGCAAGGAGAACTTTAGCTGAGGGTAAAATGGTGGAAAACCTCCTAGACAAGACTTGGAGACTTCACTGATCTAAGAAAGTTGAGGTGAGGTTACCACAGACTGTCTTGCTCGGATGTGCTATGCTGGATTATTCAACATGGGTGGAGCTGCAGTAGCGAGGAATGCATCGATTTCCTTTTTGATGATGAAGGCACAGACTGAAAACAAAACAACCAACCCCAACATGTCCAACATATTAGTTCCCAATGTGATTCTGCAAACTCATAATCCCTAATGTCCTGTGAACTCATAATCCCTAATGTCCTGTGAAGATATCACCTGGTTCTTACTGTTTTACTATTATCACATTTGGTCCATTCTATTTTAGCTAATTTGTTGCCAGAAATGCCAGAGTCTCTACAGAATGGAGACTGGACTAGCATCTCTCACCCAATAATTCTTCTAAAACAAAGCTAAGCCATTTTGTCAGGATGGTGTGAGTATGTCTATACTACTTCACAACAGCCTCCTCCAGAAGATTTAAATGCATGATCTGTTTCTGATACTATTGCAAATATTATTTTTAAAAGGTTAACTATCCTACTAACGCATTTTTCCCCAAAAGATAGTAAGAGGTGTGTCTGTTTACAGAATTAGATGAAGAAATGTTTCAGACTTAAAACAAAACAAAACAACCTCCCCCAGAACAAAGTTATTAATTTAATAATTTCATTACTACTCCTCTCTAATTTTGTAGGTCTAGGGACATACAATCCTGTGATGAAGTCAGCTTCCCACATTTCTGCATCTGTTCCCAAAGGAACAAAAAGAGACCATTGCTGGCCCTGGACCGTACCAGGTTTGTCAGTACAGCCATTACTAGACATGTATTGGGGCTGACTTTGTCTGAACACAGCTAGACTGATAATTTTTTATTCTGAATTTTCCTGATGCAAATGTAAGCCAACACCATTTTGGGGCTTAGTCTATATGTAGATATAATAGTATCATACCAAGAAATTACTTACAAGTAATGATTTAGGCAATTAATAATTTATCCTGAAAAAAGGAGGTGGGACACTGTAGTCAGGAGAAACCTAGGTCTTTAGTGACCTTTGCTTTTAAAAAAACTTTGTAGCTGCAGTTTCACTTAAAACACTTCAAAATATCAGGTCCTTCACAGTTCCATAAAGTACTTTTAAATGTACAACTTCTGAAATATTTTACAGATTCAAAAAATAAAACTATTGTTTCAGCTAGGGATAATGAATTTTAGGACTTTTTTTCATTTTAGTTT
Organism: Fulmarus glacialis; assembly: GCF_000690835.1. Taxonomy (NCBI): domain Eukaryota; kingdom Metazoa; phylum Chordata; class Aves; order Procellariiformes; family Procellariidae; genus Fulmarus; species Fulmarus glacialis. The sequence continues at coordinate 30,737 of NW_009197873.1, read as the reverse complement.
GCAAACTTTTAATAAAATATGCTCCTTAATTTGCATATGGTCTCTGATATTTTAATTTTAAGTGAAATTAACTATGCCAAGTAGATAGGCATTTGTTTCATTTTAAATGCTGCTTCCCTTTAACGTGGCAGTATGGGAGCAAGTCTGTCAGTCCTTTACTTAACAGATTTATGTGAAAACTCTTTATGATCTAGATGGTAATTTTGTTTCTTGAATGTGCACTATTTGAAGCCTTAAATAGGGGCAGCACTAATCTGATCATTTTTCTGTCATCTGATTTTGCGGAAGTGGTAAAATCTGGAGAAGTTTGACAAGCCTATATGGAATCCAGTGTGTTGAACTACATGTATTTAAGAAATACTATGGCATAAAATGTAAAAATATTTTTATTTAGCTTGTAAATGTTATTGCTATGTATAACATTTTATTGACATACAGTTAAAGTGGGTCCCCACTGTGAGAAGATTAGAAATACGCTTCCTTCTCAGCTTGCTGACTAACGCAGTATGGCATACTTACCCATGTGAAAATTACATAAGGCAAGTGTTCAGAATAAGTTGGAATAATGTTTACAGCCAATTTCAGAGTAAAAGAGGCTGCTTTCTTGTATGGGAAATTTTAATGAGAGGTGTGTAGATCTAAAAACAAAACTGCAAGAACTGTTCTAGCCTTTCTGTTTACTAGGTGTCTTATTTTCGTGTGAGATAATGTAAGTGACAGAAATTTTGGGATGAAATCATATCCATTGAACTGAAGTTTTAACTTTGTCTTAAATTGTCTATATTTTTACATCCTACATTCACTATAGTATAATAAGATCAATTCTGGATAATGCAATATGCAGTTCAGGCATACTATAACCTCCTCCTTTGCTTGTAGGTTTAACCAGCAGAAGATTTGGGATTCCAGTAGGCATACTTGTTTTTTAGTCTGGGCTTCTATATGTATTTTTGTATATGTTCACCAACCATTGGACTTGAAAGTCATGCTTACCTTTGTACCCTTCTCCTTTCCCAGCTTGTACGCTATCTCTGCAAGGCATTACATTGTCCTGTTGTATTCATTTTCTTAGTTTCTTGCTCAGATATTGCACAAGTGGTGTTTAAGACAGACTGACAGTCACAACAGTCAGTGTAAGAGCTCGCTAAGTGAGGGCATTTGAGAAGGGAAACTGGCATAGCTGGCTAAGAGAGACAGAGTGTTTCAGTTTACTTAAGGAAAAAAAATTAATTTGTTTAGGTGGTGCAGTAATAAGCTTCTAGGGGATGAATTGCAGGCTGAATGACAATTTGTTTCAATGCTGAATGGCGTGATCCATTCAATGTCTTTCATCATGCTGGATTCCTGGCAGAACAAGCTTTCTGTGTGTTCCAGGGCTTTCCTAGTTCACGATGAATAAATGTTATTTTTCAGGTACTTCAGAGGTTTTCTGCTGATGGAAAAAACACCATCAGGAAAATACAAATTTGTGTTTACCTTAAGGAAAGCTGGATGTAGACAGAATTTATCGAGCAGTTTTTGAACTCAAATCAATACTGTAGTGCTGTTGACTTCAGCAAAGCTATCTTGTTTTATGCTAACTGGATGCCTGATGTTATGTTTTTGTTTTAAACTTTTCTGATGATAACTAAAAATTGGTTCTGATATTATTTTTCTATCATCTGAGTGCTCCTCCCTTTGCCATGTGAAAAAAAATGTTTACAGAAAACACTCAGATTTTGACAAGTTTTTATCCTCATTTATAAACATTTTTAGTTTTCATTAAAAGTAGCTTTCATAACTGCTTATGGCAATTTAAATGAAATAGGTTTTTTTCCCTCCACCTGACTAAATTACCCAATAATTAGTCTTAGTATGTTCATCTTAATTACCAGTCTAGTGGAGTTCATCAAGATGTTCTGATTGATTCTTCTGTATTGATTGGTTAGGATCACGTGGAGGAAGTGTAATGGTGTGTAATGGTATAAAACAAAAGTAGTCAACTTGTATTGTTTGTTCATCATTTGTTTCAGATACTATGGACAATTACTAAAGCAATAGCTGTACTAATTGCAATGCAGAATTAAATATCCCTAGAATATAACAACAGAACAAAATTGTCTGTATTGTTATTGTGGAGTTGCTAGCCATTACTTAGTTTCAAGTGTAAGAAGCTTCTTATTCAAAACTCTGTGCCAAAACTTGATATACTCTAAAAGCTTTATTGGTCCTTTAATTCTTTGAGATAACTCTGTTGGGAGAAAAAGCATTGGAGACTGAGAAACACCTCATGCAAGCCAGTTCTGAGTTCTGTGGCTGAAGAAAGCAAATGAAGCTTATCATATGTATATAGAGAGTTCAGTACAAATCTATTTTTCATTACTTGTGAATATCATGGATGTGACGTTGCTCATGATTAAGGTATAAGAGAACATCAAGAATGAAACAGAATTCAAATTCCTGTTTGAACTTTGACTAATAATTTCCTATTCTTTTCTCTTGTAATCTTCAAATCTTAATTGTCAATAATTTGAGGCAGAGGAACATATTAAGTACTACGGAAAAAGGATTTTCTTACTGATTTATTTGTAACTTTAACAATGACCTTTTCACAAGTAGAGGATACTATTTGACAAAGTAAGCAAATAAAGTAGAAGTTCCTATCTTTAAAAAAAAGGGGCAAGGGGCAGTTCCTCTTGGAAATTTGGTATTTATTTTTTGTTGACCTGAGGGAAGCATACATTTAGCTTAATTATGTACTGCACAAACCCTTAATGCTCTTTGTGCAAATCAGAGGACTCTTAAACTTTTACAGCAGCATTCATAATATTTAGGGAGCAACAGTAATTCAATTACTTTGCATCTGTTTGTATTTTGAGAACAAAGAGTGCTTTCCTTTTATTTAAGTGAAAAAAATCAATGTGAGTTTCCCCCCCTTTAAGGGAAGAATAGTATTAAGTAAGTTTTCAAAGTCTTACGGAGGGTTGGGGGGGGTTCTTTGTATTTTGCTTTAATGAAAGTTCCATAGTTAGAATTTCCCTTTCATTTGATAATGTACACAAGCCTTTTATCCTGTTCTAAGAAACGTAAGTATTTGTATTGTGTCCTTAATTAATGAGTTTGTGTTTATGTACCACTTCTGAAAGGAAGCATATTTACTTAAGTGCCCATGTTTAGATTTATCAAGCTGTATTTAGGCATGATTTAAACAAAGCAAATGCAACCCCCCAAAGCAAAATAACAAAACTGTATTGCACGCACTCTTTTTCCTTTATTAACTATTTTACATCATGTTTGTAAAGAATGCAACTGAATTTGCTTGACAAGCCTAATGTTAATTATTCTAGTGATGATTACCTTGGGATAACCTGTGGTACCAGCTCATAAAAATACTTCTGGAGAGCAATAGTTTTCTTTCCAAATGCATGAAATTTGATTAAACAGTAAGCAGTTTCCTGTAAAATTCAGAGGGATGAATACACTGAAATGATTCACGGGGACTTACCTTTTTTTTGTTCACTGAAATGTATTGATACAAGTATAAGCGTAAACATTATTGTGCTCAAAATTAAGGTTGTCTCATTGGAATTTGTAGAATGACTAGAGAATTGATTAATAGGCAGAACAAACAATCAAGCCATGGGACTTTGGGGAAAAAAACCAGCATGGCTGATAGATTGAAAATATATTTAATAATTTGGACAGAGAAGAACTGAATATTGTATGAAATTTGAAGGAAACTATTGTTTTTTAAACAAGTATGACTCTAGGAGGAATGCAGACTTACAGATTATAGCCAGATGATGAGCAAATGTTTGGAAGATGATTTTTTTTTTTTTTTAATTTAAAACCGTGGTGAATATTAATGCTATTATGTATAGTAAGTTTTCAAGAAACCATCCGAGATTTGGGCCTGGAGGAAGAGGCAAGTGGGAAATAGAGATATCTGTTGTTATAGGCTTAGGGTTGATTGATCAGCTCACATAGGAAAAAGGTAGAGAAGAAGCAAGCACTGATGGAATGCCATGGAGAGCAGAGAGAGAAGAAATAAGGTCTTGATGACTACTGTGAAAGAGCACAGAAAAGAAAGCAAAGGAAGTACCGGGAAAAACTGATCAATAATGTTAAAAAAAGCTTAAAGATTGAGGAGTTTCACAATAGAAGAATCTCTATATCTTGCCTGTTAAGTGATTATTAAAATATAGGTTAGGTGCAAGCAAGCGGATGACATTTCAGCCAGCAGGGGATGTAAAAATGGCCATGCTGGTTCAGACCAGTGGTCCATGCAGGTGAGTATACTTGCTGTGGCAATAACAAAATACACAGATACAGTTGACCCAGCCTTAGAGCCGAGGGTGAGCTCCTCAGCTTTCTGTGTTTCTCTATTACTCTGATTTGGTGCCAGAAATGGGAGTAGCCTGGGAGAGAATGGTTTGGACAGGTTCAAAGGAAGCACTGGATGGATACTGAAAGAAAGTTGGGATAGGCAGTTCTGTTTGAAAAGAGAAAAAAATTTACTTAGTATTAGTTGATCCATGTAACAATATATTTGATCCATGATATTATTTTCGGTTGAATATTACTTTAAATGCTATACTGCTTTTTAAAAAATACTTTTAAAAATAAGAATTCTTAGAGCCTTTTACTCTGTTGTCTTTAGTTTCCTTGGTAACTGACCATTTTTAGTTATTTACATGTTTGCTTCTGTTACTTAAACAAGATTTTGTATTTTTATCTTTGTATGCAGAATAACAAAAAATAAGGCAATGGGAATACAAGCAAAAGCATAGCATTTGCATTATTTTTCATTAGAAAAGAGCCTTTACTTGTTTGATGTATTACAATAGTCTTTGAGGCTGTATTTTAAAACAAGACTACAAAATGCAATCCTCAGTAAATAAAACTTGTTTTTTTTAACACAGAAGATTTTAAACCACTTAAAATATACTTTGAGAACAGCAGGATTTTGTTTATATCACTTCATCCAACACTGAAGTGCTGTTGTTTCTTTTGGGTAGGATATATATACCTTTAACAAGTACATTAGATAATAGTTTAGAATAATAATTAATGTGTTTTATCCGCTGTAACTGCAAGGATAATTTTGATGAAATATATTGCTCGCTGTTTAACACAGAATTTACTTAGGACATCAGGGTGCAAATCCTAACTCTTATGCAAGGGACAATCTCTTTTGTAGTCTAACAGTATAAGTAGTGTATCTGAAACTACCAATAGAATATTAATACATATTGTTGGGTACTTGATTTTGCTTTTTATTTAACTTCCAATATGGCATAATAAATCTGATTCTAGTGTATTATTGTTCATCTCATTGGAACCGTAAGCTATGTACGGTTCTCAGTACCGTGCTATAGCTCTGCTTCAGGCTGAATCACAAGGGAACAGGGAACTGATATGAAATATTTTCTTCTTTGGTACTTGGCTGAAGTATTTCAGTTCAAGTTTGAATTCCTGCAGAATTGCATTACAAAGTTGTTATCTGCAGCTATCAGGAAGCATATTCTTAAAAGTTTTATTTTCTACTCTCTTTAATATTAAACTGTTAAAATTATACAGTATTTGAAAATGCATGCCTTTGCATTAGAACCAGGCTCCCATGAAAGCCATATTGTGTATTTATTGTCACCTGCAAAGGGCAGGCTGTGAGGTCAGATTGTGCTGGAATTAACGATTATGGAGGAGTTGCACTTTGTGGACTTTAAAAAATGGCCAGCAGGTTTTAGAAATAAGCTTTAATGGCATTCAGTGCATAATCTCTACATTTGAAATAAATTCAAATAACATTTCCAATCCATCATTATGTTTAATTAGATTCACAACAGAAGGTTGTCCACAACAGATAAACTCCATAAACTGGTGACATTTTAGTTTTTGTTCTGCTGCAAAATTAGGTTGCTTCAGTGAAGGGCTGCGATTTTTTTTTGATGGAAATTATGTAAACTTGCTACTATGGGTCAATTGATTTTGGCTTCAAATTCGTTTGAATAAAGATTATAACAATATAATGATGACTATATTGCTCTGTGTCAAGATTTTAAAGATGAGTAAGTGGGGTAGTTGCTGAGACTCAGGAAAATAATACAACTGGCAGATCATATACACCAGCTGAGAGTCCATGTGTTGTGCAAGTGGGTAATATGTAATGTGATTCACTGTTAAACTGGATGTGCTGTGGAGTATTGTGATTTATGTATGGTGAGTGGTGCTGCTCGGTGTTACTCATGAGACTAAAACTGCAACGATGCTTTGCTAATGTCTGCACTTTCATATGCCCTGTAAGAATAGCTGTACTTGGTTAGATCAAAGGTTTGTAACTCAGAATCGCTTCTCTGGCAGTTGTTAAAAGCAGATAATTTAAGGAAGCATGTAAACTTGGGACAAGTTTAGACTGGACATTAGGAAAAACTTCTTTACTGAAAAAGTGGTCAGGCCTTGGAAGAGGCTGCCCAGGGAAGTGGTAGAGTCACCATCCCTGGAGGTATTCAAAAGACGTGTAGATGAGGCGCTTAGCGACATGGTTTAGTGGGCATGGTGGTGTTGGGTTGACGATTGGACTTGATGATCTTAGAGGTCTTTTCCAACCTTAATGATTCTAAGTAAAGAGCAGTACTCTCCCGGTATCCGACAATTTCCATCTCAAGGAGGTTGTAAGTGTATTTCTGTGTATTTCTTTGAGTAAATTTAAAATGGGTTTCTCCTTCATTAGGCTGTCTAACCTTGCTTTGAACCTGTGTGAACTTCTTGCAGTTGCATCTTGCAGAAATGTTGTGGTTTAACCCCAGTTGGCAGCTAAGCACCACACAGCCACTTGCTCATCCTACCCCCCACCCCCACCCAGTGGGATGGGGGAGAGAATTGAGGGGAAAAAAAAAGTAAACCCCAGTTTTAAACAGTTTACAGGACAGCAAAGGAAGAGAAAATAGTAATAATAATGATAAAAGAATATACAAAACAAGTGATGCACAATGCAATTGCTGACCACCCGCTGACCGATGCCCAGCCTGTCCCTGAGCAGTGGTTGCTGCCTCCTGGCCAACTCCCCCCAGTTTATATACTGAGCATATGTTATGGAATCATATGGTATGGAATGCCCCTTTGGCCAGTTGGATTAGCTGTCCTGGCTATGCTCCCTCCCAGCTTCTTGTGCACCTGGCAGAGCATGGGAAGCTGAGAAGTCCTTGACTAGTAGAAGGACTACTTAGCACCAACTAAAACATCAGTCTGTTATCAACATTATTCTCACACTAAATCCAAAACACAGCACTATACCAGCTACTAGGAAGAAAATTCACTCTGTCTCAGCCAAAACCAGGACAAGAAGGGAGTTCTGCAGTTTAATGATGTTATATGAACAATTGCCTTCTTTAATCACTTTGAAATTCATTAGCTTCAGTTGCTGCTCCTTAGGTCCTTTATTGGAAGAAGCAATAAGCTGCTGCTCCCTACCCAATCTCCACATGCCTGTCAAGATTTTATAGACCTCTACTGTAGCAGTGCCTCTCAGTTGATTATTTTATTTTTTCCTTCTTCTTTTTTTTCCCCCTCTTTATGTAGAAGAGTCTTAGCATGCTTAGTGATGGTTGTTACATGCCTTTGGTCACCCTTGCTGGCCTTTGAAATTCTTCCAGTACCGTGTCTTAGTAATCCTGAAAAATAACAGGAAATAAAATGGTCCAAAATTTGTCCTGCTGCAGAGTGTGCTCATAAGTTTTATCTAATCTTTTAGGCCATGTGGCATTGCTGTTGGCAAGTTGCGCTTGGGAATTTTTGTGGACATCTGTCTCTGCAGTGCTAACCTGTTTCAGTACTACCCTCAGACAACTGCATGTGATTTTCAGGGTTGGGACTATCATAGCAAGACTTTCATAGATCTTCTGTCACAAGAGAATCGGGGAGGACTGCTTTGTAAATTTGTGGTCTTTCCATGTGTTGGAATGGGACATACAACAGTTGCTGTTGATGATGTGATAAGGAAACCTTTATAGCAAATTCACTTGGTTTCTAACCCAGAATATAAAAATATGAAAGAGAAACTGTATTATCAGTGGTCTGGAGAAATGTTTACAGAATACACTTTTCTTTTTTTTTAAAGTTAAGTAATTATCATGTTTTCCCACTATCTTTCTGTGGCAAAAGTGCTGCGTATAACAACTACTGGAGGACTACACTGTTGGAATCATACTGTAACTTATAAATGGGACAAAATTAACCACAGTAGTATTATACTCAAGTCATCATTTGTTGTTTTCGGTGATTAAATTGGTCTCATAACTGTAACTGGTTCTGCATCATCTGCTAAGAAAACAGTAGAGTTATTAAAAAACAATAAAAGCCTTGGCACTATGTCCAATAGTTTAACACATTTAACTATTTAGGTTTTAAACTATCTTAGTAGGAATTTCCATTCTTCAGATTTTTTTTTTTTAAAAGTAACCTTCAGTGACTAGTTATTTAGACAACATACCTAGTCAAAATTTAAAACATTCCTTTGAAAAATAGGCAACTCCCCCTGGATTTGTAGTGGATGGGGCATGCCTTATATAGTAACATAATAAATATACTGTCTTTATTATCAATTATTGAACATTTAATTTTTCGTCTTCTGTTGTAGTAAATCTTTGCATATATGGGGGTCTGTATTCTAAATGGAAACTATCAGTCTGCTGCATATAAAATTACCAGATACTGTAATACTATTTAGTAATTACTGTAGTCTTTGACTTTCCCATGTTTTGTATTGTCAAAACTGCTGCAATGATCCACTGGTTCATTCTGTCTAGTTTTGTGACCTCACTGTACCGAACACAAGCGTTAACAACAATCCTTGTATGAAAGTTTTGAGGGCCCTCGAAAATTAATAATTAATGTTAATAATTCTGAATATTTATTGGCAGTATTTGGGGGTTGTATCCAGTCTTCACTGCATGATAACACTTTACTTACCCATGTGTACCGGTTTTCCTAATAATCTCATAAAAGAGATGACGTCAAAAGCTTTTGAAAGATCCACATAGGTTGTGTCCACAGGTTCTCCTTAGTCCGCGTTTTGTTTCGCATCCTCAGAATGGTCTAGTAGTACAAAACAGCACACTATACAATTATAGAACTCATGTTGCTTTGTCCCTGTTGCATCATTTTTCTTTGTGAATTTTTAAACTCTGTTTTAATTCTTCCGAACCAATATACCTAACGCTGAAGTAGTCAGCATTTACAGTCTCTAATTCTCAGGTTACTTTTAGTGCTTAAAAAAAAAAAAGTATGAAAGAAAGAGGCCCATCTGTTTCTCTGGTAGAACTAGGGACTGGGAGTAAAACCTTTTCATTTTTAAATAATTTTTATACTTGCACAATAATTAGGCATCTTGTTCCATGACAGTATTCCTATGTATTAAATTGAGGGCAGCAAAATAAGCAAATGAAAAAAACCTGAAAGAAAGCATTTAGCTGTCATTACATCTGTGCTTAAGTACTGTATTTAATTGAATTGATAGCGCCGACTTTCCATGTTTTGTATGTTCTTAAAGGGTGTGCATGCACAGGTGAACAGGCATATGAAAGGACGTTGGAATAGTGGAAAGGAGGTATCTGACTCTTGATCAGGTCAATAGCAAAGTTCCTACTGATTTCAAAAGGAGTAATGTATTACCATTTCCATAGCAGGATGATTCCTCCTTTAATGGAAGCGTAATGTCAGAGAGTCAGCGACCTGAGCCTCAGCAGCTGTTACAGCTCACGAGGACCTTATGGATCTTATGTTGTGTATAAGCAAACCTGTATGGGAGAGAGTTCTTCTTGGGCTTGCATATTTTTGTTATTTACATTACAAATTATGACAGAAATAAACAAAGTTCCTGAGTAGTAGTTATCCATTTCAGGCACTACTTTAGCGACACATGGGTTTCATGCTGAGAGGTGCTGAGTGCATTCGGTAAGAACCCACTGGCTCCTTTTGACTTCCAAAGGCAGTGAAGCCTAGTCTAACTTGACTGCCCAGTCTAACTTGACTTCAGAGATTTTATAGAAAGTCAGCAGATTTGTAGAAGTACCTAAAAGGCCAATCTATCCCACATATGCATTTATTTTATTTGGGATGAGACATCCATTGCAGTGGCACAAGTGTCTCTATTGACTGCAGAACCAGTGTAGGTGACTGGTTTGGACCAGACATCCAATTTATTTTTACACAGGTAAGGTTAGATTAGATGATCACACTCAGTGTTCCTGAGTAATTTCTGAAAAGCATTATTTTTAATTTTATAAAAGTTGTAAGCTACTCTTATCTCCGTAGGCTGTGTGATCTCTGATATTATTAAAATTAAATTATACATATACATTTATTGTACTTGTAAATACTAAAAAAAACCCCTAACTATTGGGATTGACAACAACGCATGCCTAAACAGTAAGTTCATGGTTTTTGTATGGAATGTGTGGCTTTTGCTGGCATTTGTGGAGTGCCCGCATGAAACTTTACTGTGAATAAAGCTCAGGTCACTTCAGTAGAGATTTCCCTGAGTACAAATTCAAGGCCTAAACCTAAATTCTTTACATCTGTAATCATTGTCCTTTTTAAAGTGTGAAAGTTGAACAACCAGTACATAGGTCCTTTACAGAGGTAAAATGTGACCAACAGAGTCAGCAGTTTTTAAATTGTCATTGATGAAAGTGCAAAGATAGAGATTCATTGTAAGCTTGAGTGAGCAGGTTGGACAGTAGAAATGTCATATCAGTTTTGAGGGTGCCCTTTATATCAAAACGCTGGCCTAGGCAGTCTAAAGTTCAGGAATTTCCTTCAAAAGCTAAAACTCTTATTTTTAAGGTAAGTGCCTTACTTTCAAGTAGTTTAATCTAGTAGATTTGCTCTATATTGTAAGGATACAGCCTATCCTGTTAGGATTACAGCTGAAGGTTGCAAGGACTACAAGAAATGTTGTGACATTAAATTTTGGGTAAAGAGCTTCAATGGATTTTAAAAAAAGGATCTGCTTAAAATGTATTTTAATAGGGCTCTATGAAATAATTTCCTTGTTAAAATGGAAACAGCATAAAAATGTTCTACTTGTTCACATTTTACCTTGGATATTTGACTCTTCGCAGATTAAAACAGCTTCTGGGGTATGAATGTGGTGAACAGTGAACCTCTGCCCTTCCAGAAATGTTTGTTTTAAGTGGCTGATAGATCCACATCTAGATGAAAAATTAACTGCTTCAAGCCCAGGTTGCTTCCTACATGATGTAGTGGTTACATACCCTATATCGAAAATTGGAATTTTAAATGATCCCTGGAGGGACTAAAATACATACCCATGCAACTACAAGACTTAATTAAAATCTGCCTTCAACTGCTCATAAACACTGTTAAATTAGGTTTAGACAGATGGGACAAATTATTATTATCATTATCATTATGGGGAAAAGACACTATCATGAAAATGAACATTCTCCCTTGTCTCATCTCAATTTTTAAACCCCGTGCCAACAGAAATCCCCAAGCTAAACTTCTCTGTAATAAATAACTTGTCAGTAAAATTTTATGGGATTGCAACAGCACAGCAAAAGAACTATTACTTTAAAAAGTTCACAAAGAAGGGAGGATTAAATTTCCCAAATCTTGTCAAAACTTATCATATTATTCACATTACAATAATTGCTACAAAGGCATCTCAAAATTACAATAAAACTTAGCAATGGCCTTCACTGAAAAAGAATACGTGAGGAGGCGTTGCCTCCTTTCTTATCAAAGAAAACAGGATTAATTATTAAGGCCCAGATTTTTCAGCTGACTGTGACTCTTTACAGTGTTGCCAGCCCAAGGCAGATCTGGTTGCTGTTTTGCTTCAGAGTCTTTTTCAGACTGTGAACCCGTACCAGGATGGAAGGCTTTCATGATACCCCTACATTTTAGGCACAGACAAAGTGAAACAAGGCATAATCCTGAAAAATCTGTTTACAGTCTCTGACAGCAAACAGGTGTAAAGACCCTTTAACTGTATTAGTCCCATGAATACTGGAAAATCAAAAGGATGTGGGGAACCTCCCTTTTTACCACAGTAATTTTTGGCCATATTGATATGAGGGTTGTAAGCAACAAGAGCTGTCCTCCTGCTATGAATTACCGCAAGTGTATTAAGATTGCAAAGATCTACAAAACTGTTAGGGAAGTGCAAACGTATTTTATACACACACATATAAATATACACACATATCTACATACTTGGCAAAACTGAGATTTAAGATGCTTTATCTTTTCCGTTAGAGCTTTGGATTTATTCAGTGCTTCACTGTATGAATTCAGTATCATAACAAAGAAACCTGTATGTGGCTGCTCTCCTTTAGTCATTAGCTGTAGTCAAGGTGCCTTTCAGGAAGAAGGGATGACAGATGGGTAACGTCCCCACTATCAGATCCACTGTCGTGGGATGCACTTGTCGGGGGACAGCAGGAGACAGAGTGCACGGGGATACAGGTGCAGCTTTTCCACCGCAGTAGTAAGATGAATGCACCTATTGTCACGGCTCCCCTGCTTTTCCGTAGCCATTAGTATGGCAGGGCTGTAATTGATTACCTGACATAAGACCTATTTTGAAATTTTTCTCTTTTTTGAAGCTGTCCTTTGAGCTTTTCAACAGTGTATGGTTATCTACTGTGTCAATACATTGGTCTTTCTAGTTCAAGCTATGCTAGCCTTGTAGTGGCAGAAAATGTTACATACTTGTAACAAAAGGAGGTAATATTTAGGTTTGATAGCTATGTTAACGGCTGTGCGTGGCAATGGTCTGTTAGGTAATAATAGCGAAGGTCAGGAAGATATTTACCAGGGTAAGGAGAATTGTCAATATAATTTAACTTATCAATTTACGGTAGCAACATACTTTGCATGCTAGAGCTCTTTATTTTGCTTAAATGTTTCCCTCTGGATGCACTACCCAAAATGAAAAAGAAAGAGTTCACTAGTTCTGCTTGAGACACTGCTACATATCATAGATCATCGCTATGCATTACACAAATTAAGTGCACGGGACTACAGAGCAATCCATAGCAGAATGGCCAGATTATGAAAAACACATTTTGCTTCCGATCTAATAACTGCCTGAAAAATATCGAATCCTTCAGAAACTATTGGGAAATATTTTTTAATTTAATTGTTTTTTAGGCTTTACTTTATAACAACTCATCGTCTCATCAATACAACACATTTGGGAACATACCAAGAGAAATATTGTAAAGCGCTTCAGTAGTGTCCACAAAATATTGCCGTATTTCCATTACAAACTCTTCACTCAGTAAGGTATTCTCCTAGCTTGGCAGGTGTTACGGGCAGCTGCAAGTATTTTTGAAAATGTATTTGGCTTTTGATTTGAGATTTATTTTATTTACTACTCTTTTTAATGTGATGCTTGCTTTCTTAGGGCAAGCTGGAAAAGAAATGCTTTCTTAGCTCACTAGCTTGTTGGTAGCCATGTGTTTTATGGGGAAAGGTGACCATTTAACCCACGTTGAGACCTATTTACAAGCTTGCACTCAGGAAATCAGTTTCTAAATGTATAAGGAATTTTGTATATTCCCATTCCTGGGACATGCTCCATTAAATTTAGAGATGGGATAGTGTGGATTTAGCTTTAAGACCTTCTGCTTCTAGTTAAAACCAGATAAACAAAAGATAATCCTACATCAAAGGAGAAGGCAGCTTTTTAAATGGATGTGGACAGAAGAATCTGTGGACTCTCATCTTTTGAATCTATATTTATGACTTTATGACAATGTTCACATGCTAAAATTACTCAAGGTTGTTCAATTATTTTTTTATCCCTCAAAGAATATGGAGAGAAAAATATCTTTAAGAAATAGAAAACTGCTATCACAAAACCCTGCAATAATAGATGTGAGAAACTGGATGATGTAATGTTTAGATAAAATTTTACCACAAAGATAATAACGCTATGATAATTTCCTATGTTCAGAAATAACTACAATCAGTCAAAGAGATGTTAAGTTTTTTATGTTGTATTTATTCCCAAGCATGATAGTTGATGAAATTTTCAGAGGAAGACAAAGTTCATCATTGTGAGCTTAATGAAATTCCTAATATTGCTAATGATACTTCCTTTTTATATTGTTCCAAAGAGCTGCAAGAACCCTGGTCATGGATAGCTTTGATTTATGACAGCAGTCATATTTACAATGCTTGTTAGTCATTCAGAATTGTTTGTTTGGGCAAACTGTTAATGTCAAACCAGTATAATTTTATTGATGTAATTATTTCTTTCATTATAGCAGTGCCTGCAAGCATTTCTATAGTTAGAGTTGTATTAGCGTTCTGTTCTAAAGCCAGTATTTCAAGGATTTATAAATTAGCAGTAAAAACTTGCTCCAAGCTAAATCTTGATATATAAAGCGTGAAGCAGGTATATAGTTTTGGAAAAGTTTCAGAAGACTTAGTATAGCTTTTTTTTTTTTTTTTTTTTTCCCCCCCAAGATACTATTATTTCTCAGAGGTGGGCGGAAAGCCTGGAAGAAAGGTATCAGCAACAGTATACTTGTCCATATGGAGTTGAGAGAATGTTTTTCAGCTTTGAAAGGAGGGAATATTATCTTAATCTAAATCCTTAACTTAGCCCTTTGTATTATTTGTTTTCACTTATGTGTTAAGGCAGATAATGCTAGCTGATGTGTTTTACTTTTGATGGTGGTCATTCAAAAAGGATCATGGCAGGCTCAGGGTTGTGGAATTTAAGTTTCATCCATGTGCTGCTGTCTGAAAAGCTGGGTCTGAAGCCATGAAGGTGTCTTGTCATTCAAAAGGTTCAGTGTCTGGGTAGAGCTGTTATTGACAACTGTGGGAAGAAACGTGTGTAAATAAAGAACAATATAAAAACTGTAAGGTGATGCCACATTCAGCAGACATAATACACATTCTTGAGTTTCGTGTGATAAAGAAAGGAGAAAATACCCAGTTCTGTCAAGTGTTGCACTTTCTTCAGTTAAAGCCTGTAACATGCCCGAAGCATGTTACATACCTTGGGGGATATTAGTTCAGGAAACAGTGAATGAATTTACTAATTTAATTTATAAGTGTAATTTTGTGAAATCATATGTGTAATTTTTGAAATCAGATTCACCTTGATAGTATCTTACGCATTGGTTAGCCATTTCTGAATACTGTACATTTTAGTACAGGAAAGTCAGTAAGTTGGGGATGCATTTGCAAAATGCATCATTTCCATATGCAAGATACTCTCTTCGTAGATGTGACACCCATGACATGTATCCTTTTTGGTGTCTCTGTGTTATTTTACTACGACTATCTGTTGATTTGTTCCATTTTGAAAATGTTTTGAAAAGTTATTGACAACAGCACTGTGAGGGTCTGTATTGGTCATTTCTCAGTCATTTCCAGAGCAAATGTGCTAAACTTAGTATAAGAACAGGTTGGTTGGTTTTTAATTTGCTATCCCCTGGAATTATCTCCGGTATGAGAGACAAGTTGTCGTCTCTACATCTCCAGTGGAAAATTGTCAGCGATGGAACTTCTGCAGGCCAGGTTTCAGCCCTGCTTTATCTCCCCCTGTTCTGTGGGTGCAGCACGTTATTACCGCTTGCAGTCTGACATGTTGTTCTTAACATCACCCAAAAAGCGAGGTAACATGGCAGTGTGCAGTAACTGTGGTGGGAAATATGGTCAGTAAAGTCCAGTGTCATTCCTAATTTTGCTTCCAGTATGATCCAACGCTTCCAGTACCTCTTTGGAGGCTCATACGTTTTACTGTGAGCAATCTTTTTCGGTGTTTGCAGGATTAGGTCACAGTTCCCATGATTGCCTTGTGTTATTCTCTTGTCTCTTTTGGCTTTGATATGGTGTCGAAATGTTTTCAAAAGTAAGGTTTTGGCTGCTCTGGGAAAGCTGGGTAGCAATTCTCCTTATTTTGACACAGAGAATGGCACACGTGGCAACAGCTGATTTTCGCTGGAAAGGACAATTTGTGTGGGTGATCCAGAATAGCTGTGTCCTGTGCTGTTTTCCTCTGCGAGACTGAATTTGTAAAGGTCTGTGCTAGGAGACTGTTAGCTAATGTATCCTAATGTTATGATGAACCTGGTCTTCCCTAATAGCTTTCTGGAGATACAAAGAGCTGTAGCAGGCTGTTTTAGGGTCTGCTAAGCACCAAGACCATAGTGGGTATGTAGTTGGAAAGAAAAGCGGCTTAAAACTGTTTTCCACCGTCACACAGAGACTTACTTCTGCACTCTTCTGTCAGAGCTGAGGGTGGACCAGAAGCACTGGTATACCTGCTGTAACTTAAGACAATAACTCTAATACGCATAGTGGATTGGTCAAACGGTTGCTTTGATTCCTCACTAAAGAGGCAATAGCAACTCCTGAGAAAAAAGATATGCATCATGTTGAGAAAGTTTCTTTTCTGTTTTGTTATTGTCTATTCAGCCTGCTGTTTGGAATGTGTAAAATGATTCTGACAAGCTTGATATGTGCCAAAAACCAGCATGCCCACTGGTGGGAAGATTATTATCACCCAGATACAATAAAAAGCTTCTAGAAAAGTGCCTCTAATGATGGGCTGCTTTTCTGGCACTGACAGGGATTTCTATTTATTTTAGCAACACCCACTAGCACCACTGTAGCTAAAGGCTTGTTAACATTTTCAGTAGAAATTCGTTTCAGGACTTTATAACTCAGCTGGAAAATTTGCTTTGAACTCAAGAGCTGCACAGAAGAGACTGGTTTTTTATAGAGACTGTTTTTTATTTTCTTGTATTTTTGCATTAAGCAAGAGTAAGCTATTTAGTCAATAATAAATAAAAGGGGGAAAACCAGAACATGTTAGCTACTAAGAATTCCACTCAGGAAAACATATAGTATGTGTTTGATATCATCATCTGAAAACTAAAATTGTGTGTAAGTACTTGTTGAATCTGGGCTGAGTGCTGCTGTATTTAACCCCATGGAATTATATGAGCAGTAAAAATGTGTTAAAAGGCACCAATGTGTGGCATTTGCCTGCTTTTCCACCTCAAAAGCACATGTGACTGTGAGTTTATAAATTCTGATTTTGAATATTATAGTCACTGTTCATAAGTAACGATCACATTTTATTTCAGATCCTGACCGACTGCTTTGTTCTTGGCAGTCAAACGTGTTATCTCAAGTGACTTGACTATTTTTTTTTTTCCTTAGATTCACTGGGAGGTAAACAGACACTTGCTTTTGGAAGTCTTAATATCACATACAACATTACTATTATACCTATCTAAAATGTCAAAATACTACTTAGATACCTTTTATTATTAAAAGCAATTTAAATTGGTAAAGTTTTCTTAATACTCAAGGAGAACAACACTGTATATGAATCTATTTGCTTTACTATGTATTTCAGATCTGTTTGGGTGTGCAAAGTAAACTTAGCTTAGATGATAAACAAATACGAAACTAATTGTGATTGAATGATTCAGTGAAAAATGAATTTGGATTTAATATGAGGATAAAGTCAACAAAAATATACTCCCATGGAAGGCCTGTCTATACATAAATAGGACATTGGGACTCTATAAAGAATAACAGATATGCAATATGATGATATTTTCAGATTATGTGTAATTTATTTGTGAACAAGTATTTACATCCTCTGATTAATGTTTTAAATTTCTTCAGTATACAAACATTTTTATCACATTTTCCACAAAATCTGTTTGTTAATATGTAGAATTTGGTTGACAGTATTATTGTCAAAAATCTGTGGCATGCTTACAGTATTTATATGATGCCTAGAGTGAAAACAGCCATATCAAAGTCTAGCTAGAATAGGCTAAGACCAAATATATTTATTGTTCCTGTTGATGACACTGATAAAGACAATTCACATGACAGTGTTTAAAAGCTGTAATTTTTTTATACATACAACCACAAACACATCAGACAAGATTATCTCAGTGGAGATACTGAAAAGGCTTCTTCATTCAGACACGTAATCAGTGGGAAATTGCAGCCTTCCTCTGTGTTTCGATAAGCAGCAATACAGTATGTATTTTATTCATGTCCAGAGAAGAATTTCTCTTGACTTCAGCCAAAAATGAGTCTGGCATTTCAAACAGGTGCAAGCATGTGGCGTTCTAACCATGTAGATGAGTAAGTTCAAACGCCATGTATCCTGACGTGTGCCAGCCTACAATATTTATGGGCCAGTAAGAGAACGCTCTTGAACAACGAGCTTTTGCATTTGCAGAGTGATAGATTAGAAATAAAATCATTAAGAGAACAAACCCCCCCAGCTACTTTTCAGGATGGTGTTTACTGATGCATTACCAAAGCTATTCAGTTGATGAAAAAGACAGTTACATAAAGAGGATTTTAGTAAATACTTTTCCATATGCACTTACTGCATTAAGTGAGATTTATTTTGTATGTGCTATTGAAATTTGCAATAACATAAATGGCTCAAAAATCTTACATTTAAGTAGTGCCTCTCGACAGCTTCTTGAAATGTTATCCATTAAAACCTTTTAACTGATGGAAAAAATATTGCCATCATGTTGCCATTTGTAATGACAGCAAAAATAATTTCAAAGTAAAGGTCCTGTGTAGAAACAAAAGAACTTACAAAAAACTCAAGAGAATTTGACTCTTTAAAGTGTTGAATTTTTTTAATGTCTAAACAAACATGTTGCTCAAGTTAGAGAGAGAACAAGGTTAAGAAAAGGTAGACCATTAAGAGATTTTTCTCTGAATTTTTAGCTGTGTGGTACAGCTTATACCGAAATGGTCACGCATTGATGGGTCCCACTGTGCCACAAGCTTCCTAAGTGTGAACACCTTTTTAAATCAATCGGTATGTACATTGCATTCATGTTGTTTCCATTAGATCTTGGAAAATGGCTGCCACTTATGACATTGTGTTTTCTCTGTGGAGGACTTGTGCTTTCTTACATTAGTAAATAATGACTACTGTATTTGGAAGAGGGCACTGGAGAGTTGATTCTCGTATGCGGGCATGCAGTGGGGATTAAAAATTCCCACATGGATCCAGAGATGGGAGAGTTTGCTAATGACTTCCCTGAGAGGAAGCAGTGCTGCTGTTGAACTGTTACCTTCCCCACCCACCGGTCTTCAAGGAGAGTTATAATTTTCATGCTTTCGGAGGAATGAGGACACTTAATGTGTTTCAGTAGCACAGCTATCAAGGCATATTCCTGGAAGGCACATTCTTTAGGTTTAATTAAAGTATAGAGAGATTAATTGTTTTCAGGAGAAAC
The DNA here is from genome assembly GCF_000690835.1 of Fulmarus glacialis. Taxonomy (NCBI): domain Eukaryota; kingdom Metazoa; phylum Chordata; class Aves; order Procellariiformes; family Procellariidae; genus Fulmarus; species Fulmarus glacialis. The sequence continues at coordinate 11,472 of NW_009197873.1, read as the reverse complement.
CAATATAATGGCGTGCATTGACCTCTTGTGCAACCCAGGCCACAGAGCTTTGCAATGATTCTTACATCCTGCACTTAACTTCTGGCCGAGGAAAACGTGCCTCTCAATTTAAAGTCTGTTGATGATGAACAGTTCACGTACATCTTTAGATAAACTGTTCTCGTTGTTCATTATCTTCACTGTTAATTCATTTTCAGTCTAATTTGTTTAGCTTATTTCTGGCCTTTAGACCTTATCATGTCTTCACCTACTCATATCAGAAATCTGGTCCCTACTAAAATACTTCCACACCCTGACCATATCACCTCTTAGTCTCCCCTTTGATAAATGAAATTGAATTTGCTAAGTTTCCCATTGAGAGATATATACCCTATGGATTTTAAAATTTTTTTTAGAGTATGGTTTGACAAAACCAAACTAAGGTTCTTCAGATAACTTAAACATTTTATTTGGAACATGAGAAATCTAAAAATCCTAGTGTTTTACATATTTTAAATATAATTTGTTTTCTTGACTGTTGATTGTATTTTCTCTGGAAGTCTTTGTGTGTGAGGAGGAAAGCAAATATAATGACATGGTATCTATTGTAGTATTTCTTTTAAAAGTTACTCCCATCTGTCCTTTGAAACTTAGGACTTACTAATTTCATAAATGAAGGGTGCACAATGCCTTAAGGGAGAAGGTGAAGAAAGACATGGAGCTGCGCTCCGAGGTGCTAAAGAAGACCAGAAAGCTGGCTATAGGGTAGCAGCTTGGGTTTGTAATCACTTTTCAGATTACAAATTAAACAAACAAAACGAAACAAAAAGAACATCTCTTTGAATGTTTTACTGAAATAATTTGCTTCAAGATACGTATTTTCAGACTCTTTCCTCTCCTTTCACTCCAATCAGACCTAATGTGGAAACTGAGACGTAGAAAAGCTCTTCAATTGCCACACACTTATCAAAAATATTCCTGGCAGTCCTACTGGATGGGACACAAATACTCAGACATAAAATTGTCCATATACAGGGGCTAACATTGCAGATCTTCTGATAAGGGCTGTTAGGAACTTTAATAATCCAAAATGAATATAATGTTTCTGTCTGTTCCTACACAATAGTTTCTCTCTAAGACCCTAAAGTAATTTAAAGGATGGGTCCAGCACTAATTTACATTGGAGTTAGTAACATTTCTTTCTTCAGGGAAAAGGATTTTAATTGTCGTTTTAAACGTTGAATAAATCCACCTCTTAGTGACTTGTAAAATTTGATATATCATAGGATGAAAGCCCTGGTTAGGCACTGCCTGCAGTAGCCTTAAAATTTTATTCGTGTCCCAGGAAAGAGGGATGTCTTTCTCCATGAATTCAGTAAATATAAATTTCATTTGAAATCACTGTCTGATGCAGGAATCTTTAAGACTGCAGAGGTCAAATATGGCTAAATAAAATTGGCTTAGTTTTACCAAAAAACCACTTTTTTGTTCTTATTATGACCCATTCATTTTATTAAATAAAAAAGAGGCAAATAGTCTGTAGAAAAGAAAACAGGAATTTATCTTAAATCTTAAGAAAACAATGGTATATTTTTACAGATACCTCCTAATGTTTAAAGTGATTCAAATTTTGAAAGTACACACAGCTGTTTAGCTGACACATCTTTTGTCAGTTTTTACAGCCACAGACGTCCTACTGAAATATCTGTGCATGTGCAAGTTTGGTTTGAATTTATGTATCAGGACTCTGTTATTATTATTATTTTAATGGAACAGGCAATATTCTGTACATATTTATTTGTGACATTTTTATTTATCGTATAAGTAAAAAAGCCTCTGCTATTCCCTGTCATGACCCCCTTGATTTGTCTTCAAAGCACAGTTCATGCAAATAACAAGTCTAGCAAAATTTCATTTACAAAGACAAAAGCTATTTCTTAATACATGTGTTTTAATGTAATGCATTTCATTCATATGTCATCCATATATGCTAGAAGCTACTGAACTGAAGAAGTATGGTTTCAGCCTCAAAAAGCTCAGCTTCAAATGTTAATATGCTAAGAAATGCAAATAGGTGATGCATGAAAAGGAGAAAATAGAAGGTGAGAAACAAACTGCTAGTAATCCTGGTTGAATAACTCTGTAGGCAGTATCACACCTAGGTATTCTTAAGAGGAAATGGCAGATTATTTTCTTGTAAGACCTAACTGTCTCCGCTAGCATTGAGTCAGTCACTGTTCCATTGAGTAAAAAACTTGGACCTAAGAAAAGGTTTCTGTTGCAAAATGTTTCCACCATGTTAAACATCAGAGTAAACTGAATTCAGAGAAACTTGCAACTTCTACTCAGAACTTGAGGTAACTTACGTGTTACTTCTTTAAAACCTGCAAAGTAAGGTTTGCAAGAATTTTGCTTCTGGTAGCAACAGTAAACAACTTTGTTGATGCACAAAATGAGGTAGAATACAATTTGCTCAGTCCTGATTTTGATGATATGTAGGTCTAGCACTAATAAAAAGTGAGAGCAACTTTCTTTTGTCAATAGAGGAAGCAGATATGAGCTTTAATAAACAAACAGAGCACATATATTGATTTAAAATGTTTATGTAGCCCTTTTCACAGTGGAAAGTCAGTTTGGTGTTGTGTCTCTGTAATTAAGAGAACAAAGCAGTGGTGATTTCTGCAGATTTCTACTCCATCATCTTTGTAAACAGAGCTGTCACGTGAAATGGAGTGATACATGCCAGACCTCCCTGGAGTATGAACGGCGTTTTTTTTTTTCCCCCTCCCTCATTGCAGCAGAATCTGAAATAACTAACCTGAAGTGCTTTCATTATTTCACTTTTTTTTTGCAGTAGTGGAAATTGGAGTACAGCTGTTTTGTACCTGCTATGGCATTTGAAATACGAATTAACCATTTTATTGTCTCACATTCTGAAATGTTTCCTTCAACCTTCTTCTCCTTCAACTTCAGTATTATTTCAGCTTTTAAAATAATATAAATCATTATAAAACTATTATCAGTTGCAAAGCATTCATCATGAACCCACATTATGATGTGCCATTGTATCCTATTGTATGGTTATTTATAATATAGAATTATAATAGAATTCGTCTTGGAATATATTTAATTTCATCATAGGTAATTCATAGGATTCAGAAGGTTGCTCCTTATAAATGTCAATACTATTTGCAGTGACAAATATTTGGATGCCTCATTTTTAATTTTGTATAATTGAAAACATTCATCTGGTCCACCGGATTTTCCAAATATTAGCAAATTTAATTTTATATGCTCCTAAATATTAAAAACTGAACAGTAACTCCAAGACAGGTTTCCCTGTTTAGTTCACCTCTACCGTTACATGTAAGTTTTATTATGGCCTTTAAACAGATGCATAAACTGCAACAGGTAAGGAAGTGAACTGTTCACAATTAACTCTTTAAAGGAGGAGTTAAGCAGGAAACTCATTTTTCAGCTCTGATCAGAAGGGATTTCTTTTTGTTTTTCTCTGTAAATGGGACCACTCAGCAGAATGTCCTCCAGCTCTTTTGAGTTGAAATTTTTAAAAAATCTGTAGAAACTTAATATGTGCATGTTTTAAACCTAATTAAATTGTGCATTGTTAACCCTACCTAACATTTTGTTTCTTTTGTTTCATAACATATGTTGAAATCCTGTTCATCTCTATATTAATCTGCCTTTATCACTGCTGGATTTCTTTTTTTTTAAATGAAGGCTATTGTTTGTGTTCTATTCAGTTCATCTTCTTAAAACAGAACTATTGCATTAAAGGGTCTTTAATAATAAATGCTCTCTCACTAACTTTCTGATATCCTTTTGTCACTGATTTCTAGAACTGCTTAATTGCTTTAAGCCTCATAGTTCATTACTTGTTAAAGAAAATAACTTAAACCTATTCAAGCCCTTCATTTAAGTGAAAATTATTTTTTAATTATATGAGCTTGTACTTACGATTATGCAGCAGTTGTTTCAATGTCTTTTTGGCACAAACATACACAGATACTCTCCAGTGAGTTCTCTAGCTCAACTTATACCTTGGCTAGTGTAGTTGTCATCTGAAGCTGCGGCCAGCTTATAGCTGCCGGAAGATCTCTCTTGCAACTGTGCAGCCCTGTCATGCTCTACTGCAATTGCTAGCAACTGGCCGTAAGCTTTGCACTGAGTTTGCAAGGCCTCAGGACGGAGGCTTGTCAGACTTGCTCTCTCTGAACTTTTCTTGACTTCCTTGCATCTTTGCTGTAGTTGCTTTAGCTGTGGCAGCAATCTCTCTAATTGACCAGGTGTCTGTGGCTAATTTGTTTTACTTTTTAAAAAATCTTTGTACAGTATGACAATAGTTTCTTATAGATAGCTGGAACAAGATAATGTTTTATGTAGAATGAGATATTTATTATCTAACATAATGATGTAGTGTAGAGAAATACAGTCCTGGTATGATAGCAGAGGCCTGGGGAAGGATACACTGTAGAAAGTGTCTCACCTACATAAAAGCCACCATATATGTAAATTCAGATGTCACGTGGAGCTACAGACTAATGAAGAGAAAGCAAGGTGTAAAAGCATGTTAGCAAACATATAAAAATGACCCCAAATGGGTTTTAGATAGAAGAAGAAACCATCAACAGATGATGATAAGTAACCGTAGCATCCCCCATTGCCAACAACAGAATGACACCACTTGCCTTAGGACCCATAGGAAGCGTGAGCTTAATATCAGGAAAAGGAACTAAGAATTCTGTGTGTAATAATTTTAACTGTATTATTATTAAAACTTTCTTGAATAGAAGCATTTTTTCTCTTTTCCTGATAATAATTACATGTGTACTCATAATGATTCTTGGATTAGATTCTTAAGATTTCAATACTAATAACATATTAGATTATTATACTAGTGATAAATTCTTGGCTTTATATATAAGGCATTTTTTTCTCTCCCCATAAACAAGATTTTGAGCATAATGCTCTGCAGTAGTCAACATCCATTTGTGTCTCAGACCTTGACAGATTCCAGAAACCTCCATCTTCTAAGTATGGAGAAGCAAAACTGTATATCTGGCTTACAGAAGAGATTTGATCAGAGTGAATAAATCACCTATCCTCAGATGAGCATTTAAGGAGGAGAAGTTCATCAGCTATGCTTCATTATTTGTTCTTCTTAGACTTCAGTCATTAACCTACTGATGTGGTTTTTGAATTCTCTCCGTTAAGTCAAGTGCTTCAGTTTCCTTAAAGGGAACAAAAGATTTAATGGTCCAGGCTATTCACATACTTAAGTATGAATTTTACAAGCATCTATTCTGGGTGTATTTGTTTTCTCACTAGGAGCCAGCCTTCTCCCTGAAGACAATCAGTCCTATTCTTATATTTAGACGGTGGCATGATGAGTCGGCAAGCAACATTTTAATTTAGCTTTGTTTGTCCTGAAGCAATATTGTGAAGCTGTTGGATCAGCTTGTATCTGATAGTTATTTTAAAATGATTCATATGGAGCTTCAGCAGGTGTCTGATCATATCTCACTTTGGATAGGATGACTACCAAAAGATGAAATGTGTTTTTATACAAATAAGTAGACTACAGCTCTGGCCAATGCAGTTCCTTTATGGAAGGATGATTATTGAGTCTGCACAACTGAAGAATGCTTCTCAAAGTCTTCCTTTTACAGGGACAAGCTCTAGACTTTCATGTAAACTATCTTGATCTATGCCTATGAAAGACTGCGGCCAAAGTTTTCCAAAGTGAAATCTAAAGTAAGCTGAGATTATACTTAACACCAGATAAATGGTCTGAATTTCTCCATCTGATTTTACTTGAAGATTCGTATTAACTAGGATAAGAACTTCTTGACTGTTAAAGTTGCAGTTCAAGTAATATACAAACTTTGCATCTACAGACACTTATTTAATCAATTTGGAGAAGTAAATGATTTATTTGTTAACTTTGCTTCCTATTTATAGTTGGTGGGGCTTCTGTCACTGTTATTACCTGTGGGATCTTCTAGCCTGGAATTGTCAGGAATTGAAATAAATCACTGTAAAAGCCACCTTGGAGAATGCACAATATTTTTCTCTTAATGCCTGTGATTGTGTTAAAAGATTTTAGTGAAAACAGTCTGCCCTACCCTAGAGAAACCCAAACATACCCCTGGTACGTAGGGTGAATTCTAGAGAATTTGAAGTGGATGAAGAACTGCTGTCAAAGATCCAGAAAGGTAAAAAACAAGAGCAATCACTGCTGAGCAAAACTGGGCACTTTCTGTAGCACAAAGGTGTTGGTTGACTTAACATTTGTGATGCTTTATAGCTGGGGGTGATGCAGAACTGTATCACTCAGTGAGGAGCTCTGTGAAGGGTTTCCCCAGGTTCATCTAGTGTCTTTACAGAATGGTACAAAATGCAGCAGGACTGGAATTATGTGCCCTTGGCCTTGTGCAGCTGTGCACGGAGAGAAAATGTATTGCATCAGCCCCACGTCCTCATGCAAGCAGAAATTAACCAATGGTAAGCACCAATTGTTCTTATGCACTCAGTACAGGAGATGCACAATTGTGTATGTAATGTTTCTTGCCAGTGATACATAAAAGTACCAGGTTTCTAACAGTAAGTGTGTCCTTGTTTTTTAGAGTACATTGATAGGTAAGAAGGTTGTGACATAGTGCTGCAGACTATTTACATTGATTTTATTTTTCTCCACATAAAAGGCAGTCAAAATAATTTTTTTAAAATTGCAAACCAGGCTTGCTAAAATTGGAAATAAGAAATTTTTTTTTGCTGTTGTTTAATTCTTGCTAATGCCTGCTATGGTAGCTGTGTGATACAGACCTAGTTCTTACTCAGAGGTCCTTTCCACGTTCATGCTTATAAAATCAAGTTATTCAAGCAGTAGTGCTAGAAAACTTGCCTTTCCTCAGATTGGCCCGTCTGAACATAAAGCTCTTTACTGAGGCTTAACCTTTAAATGACACCCTTCCATCTAAGTCCAGGAATAGACTCTGGAGAATTTTGTAAAGGAGGGTTAATGTGCTCCCCATCTTTTCTGTAATGGCTGAATAATTGCAGTCTATGCCCATGAAGTGAAAGATCTGATTCAGTTCTCTCCTGAGCAATCTCCACATTAATGGTAACTTCATGTGTCCTTATGTGTTCGACTAAAGTTATGAAGGAAAAATTCAAGAACTATGCCAGAAAAGAGACTATGAAAGGAGGAACATGATTCTGTACCCTGGTGATTAGAGCGCTTACTTAGAAAAAAGGAGTCCTGCAATTAATTTCCTGGTTTCAGGGTTGTTAATGAGTTTCACCCTGTGACTGCTTAATGCAAAGAACAGAAGCAACTGCTAAGCTGTGCTGTCAGCAGTACCTGAAATAGCTCATTTAGAATTAGCCATGATGTTACTTTGATACAGCATTGTATTTTGCAAATTAGACATACCCACAGCTTATTAAAGCCCGGTCTATACTTGTCAATTAAATGGTAAAGAGTTGCTGGAGCTGGTAGCAGTTTTCCTTCCTAGGATACTGAAAATGGTATAAACTCTGGTCGGAGATAGACTTACTAGTTCAGATTCAGTGTCATGCTAATATTGCTGCACTACTTTCTACACAACATTGCTGTATATTGTGTAGACAAAGAATCTTACTGGGCTATTTGTGCGGTACTCCTCAGTGTACACACTCGTGAATAGCCAGTCCTGAGGACTGCTAACAACCCTTATTCTTTATTAACTTCAGGATAGGTTGATTGTCGGTTTAATATTCACTGTGGACGAATGAGAACATTTAAACAACCTGTTCCTGATTTTTCTCAATTAGATTGTTTCATGAAATATTTTCAGATATTTTGGAAGATATGCCACACTGCTGAACTCTTTCTTTTAACAAATGTGTTTTCCCTAGACTAAAATGCTGAAGGTGGATACAATATTTTCATACCCATGTAAATCCTTGCCTCCTTAATTTTTCCTTCTTTTTCCAGGTTTGTGACTAGAAAATAGCTGAAAATTCTACAGTCTAAAAAAACTTGATGGATATGAAAATAGATTTTTTTTTTTTTTTTTTTTTTTTTGTTCTCATATGAATTTCAAAAAGGTATTCTGGTCTTTTGTATTCTGGTCTTTTGTAAACAAGTCTTAAAAGTGGACAACAATTCTTTCAGTATAAGTTTATGCTGCTTTGTACTGGAAGATAAAGCCAAGTCACTCTCACCATTTATTATTTTTAATTTTTGAGGATGGAAAAAGTGGATGTGTTTCATTGGTTAGACCTGACCCAAGCCAGGGAAAAATCAATGAATGAAGGAGTGGTGTATCATCTGGTGAACTTAATAATTTATTTTAAAGAAGAGGAGTCTGTAACTTCTTAGTACCATGTCAGCTATCACATTTTGATGAAAGTGAACCATGAAACAAAAGGATAAAGGAGAGCTGTATTCGTGACTTATTCCTTGACAAATATTTTTTCCACCCCTGTTAAAGTATAGAAGAAAATGTAGAACAAAAAAGGCAATTGATTGGCAGATTGAAAGACTTCAGAGATTTTTACCTCTTTGACACAACACTGCATTATGTACAAAGCATTCAGGAAAATATCTTTTGCTTTTGTGTTTCATTTTAGGATGCATTTTTGAAGGTTATGTAATCTTTTGAAAGCTGACTTTCATTTGTTTGCAATATTACTCTGCTGACTTTTCCCATGATCTGTTACATCCCAAAATATAAAAGGTCATGTAGTCAAAGGGATAATGAAGTGGAAAATAACAAGAATGCCTTAAACTCTTTCCTTAGAAGGGAGATGTAAGGCACACATTGGGTAAAAATCATGCCTGTAAGGGGGAAAACAGTGTGAGTGATAGCATTGATGCAGTATTTTCCCTTTATATTTGCTGTTTGTGTGGGTGAATATGAAACAATAGGATTCAGATAGAACATGGATGTCTATGTCAGTTTGTAGAAAAGTGGTGTCGTATGGAGTACTTTAAAAAGCTCTGGGTTTGTAGATAGATGTAGTTCCCTCTCATGGTAACAAGAGATTTTTCAAAAAGTCCGTGAGATGTAGCAGGTCTTTCACTTTAGTCTGTGTTGGTGCCTTTATTAATTTTTCTGTTTTCTTTATTCTTTATTGCAAAGTGTATTTGCATGAAAATATTTGCTTTGCAGCTTCTGCAGCTTGGTCTCTGTCTGAAGAGCCCTGGCTGTATGATACCATTGCAATTTCCATACCAATAATTTGTAACATTGAAAGAAAGGATATTGGGTTAATTTGAGAGATGTCAGGACAGACATATTCCTAAGAAGGTAAAATTCCTAAGAAGGTTACATTTTTCCTCCTCTACACTTATTTCTGTTCTAAAAAGTACTTTTTGAATTCCTACGTCCTCCATTTTCTACCAGAAAGCCATTGATTTGAAGCTAGAATAATTTACAATCACAATTTGACCCAAAAAAGAACTCTACCAGTTCTCAAGCTTCCCATGCAAAAAGTTTTTATGTTGCCCTGCTCTCTCTTTTCATAAAATGTGTAGATCATTTTAAGTCATAGGTTTGCCCTGTTCCTTCGACATAACCCGTGTGATTTGTTTCTCTTAACAGCCATGATTCTGCAAGTGATTGCCCATGAAGTCTTTGCCAGACTTTATTACTATGTGTGTAGTAATATAGTAGTGCTCTAAATCATATTTCTGAAGTAAGAAGACTAATGTGGATTTTGTTTCAAAGGGTTTGTGGCTTTCCTGCAGTTTAGAGGGATATGAGCTTCTTTTGTGGTCAGGCAATCCAAGAACATTTCTTGAAAAAATAAATTCCCGTTTTCATATAGACAAAAGCAAAAAGAGATGGTATAGTGTACTAAACAAGCACACTAAATACAGCCTTTACAGAGACACTGAGGCCAGGAAAAACTGCTACCTACTGAATTTCTCAATGAAAAAGAAAACATCTCTCATGTTAATGTCTGATGGTTGCTTGTGGAAAAGTGAACTATGTTGTATTTTGCAAAAAAATGTTGGGGACATTCTTACTCATGTCTGGTAATTTCTCTTTGCATTAATAATGGATTAATTTAAATTTAATTACTATTTTTAATTCTCGGGTTTAAAAAGCATGGTGTTCTAGTACAAGTTGACTTTCAGTTTTGGCTAATTTTTGAGGCAGCTACACTTTCTAGACAGGATCATGTTGTTCATCTTATAGCTAAGTCTAGATCAGTGTCCTTCTATTTGTCAGGATTAGTCTTGAAAAAAGTCAGGCTGATCTTTGGGATTGACACAGATTTTTGTCAGGTGCTTACCTGGAAAAAGGAACCATCTTTTTTTTAAGGGTTGAAATAAGATCCAATTATTCATTATATCAATGTGTAGACAATATGTGATACCTAAAATACAATATTGTGGACTTTTGCATCTCTCAAAAAAGGAGCAAATATTGAATGTTCTGCCTGCAGGAAAGAGAATACCTAGGCACTGTTGTGGTACATTTTCTGGACAGTTTTTTTCCTACTAAGAAGCCATACAGAGAAAGGGAATATATTCCTATTGAAAGCCTGGATTAGCGTTCAGAAGTTTCTTAGTCACAGCCCTTTTATTTCTGAAGTGCTTTTGCTTGCTTAGCCCTCCAAGAATACTCAGGTGAGGCAGGCCATTAAGGGTAGTTAGTAAGACCCGCATGAGCCATAAAATGCCAGTAACTGGCTCCAACAGTAATCTCTGATACATGTTTTGGAAGATGTTCTGATTTAGATGCAAACAAAATCTGAAGAATTCTCCATATCTTCTCCGTATCTGGATTCTGATTTTTAAGGGTAAAATAAAAAAGAGAGGTATTTTTAAATCTTCTGGTGTGAAAGGTATTTCAGTTTCAAAACTGTGTAAAGTAGTACTAAAATGAAATTAAAGAAGTCTGATTACATGCATTTCAGTGCCAGACAGCCTCCAGATTTATTCCACAAGAGATATGGCAGTTTTGAAGGCGCGAGGTTGAATTAATGATTTCTGTAAAGCACTTTGAGCACTTTATGCTTTTACACAGTAGTATTTTTGAGGCACAGAATGTAGTCACAGACTCGCACACTTAGGGAAAGCAGTTTTGCTGTGAAAATCTTCATTGCTTGCTAGGATGACGTTCTGTCCTAAATAAATTTATTTTCACACATCTATGCTTTTCACCAGCCTTCAGTGAAATGTGTGGATTTTCATTCAAATGATTGCCCATATGCCCATTCCACTGCTGGTGTAAGTGTTGCAGCTGTCTACGTGAGTTCAGAGTCTTTCCCAGCAAACATGTGTCCAGAGATTATTAATGCTTTGTAGGGCAAAGTGCATTAGCTGTACTTAACTTTTCTCTCAACTGTCTGTTGCCTCGAAATGTAGTTTCTTATTGACTGAGTTTAGGAAACTTATATTCCTCTGGAGTTTTAGTAAATTATCACTAGATACTGTTGCAATATTGAAGTTCCGGGGAACTACAGGCCGGTCAGCCT
>NW_009197872.1:0-11646 GCF_000690835.1 Fulmarus glacialis | reverse complement strand
CCTTAATGATTCTATGATTCTATATTTATAATATACATCTTTCATGTATACGTCTTTACTGGCTGGTGATGGAAGCATAAAGCAGAGATCTGAAAATGCACCAAAGCATTCTCAGAGGAACAGCAACTGTAAGATGCAATTCTGAAAGGAAAGCCTTGTGCTAAAGGAAAAGTCTCAATATACATGAAAAAATACACTCGAAGTAAACAATGTCTATGCCAGAAATATGAAGAAAGCCTCATCACTGAAGAAAATCTCCACCAGCGAGTTCAGACATAGCAGCAGTTGTATAGGGAGAAAAGCATTCTCCCAGGGGAAATGTTGAAATACATAGAAAAGCCACACAGGATTGCTGTTTGTATACACTTCATGTGGGAGATTTGTCCAGCCAGGATTTCTTTAATAACTTCATAGAAAGTCTTTATGTAAAAGATTTTTGAGAAAAACTTTTTGCAAGCAACTCTTGTACCTACCAAAAAACCACACATAAGAACAAAGTCATTTACATATATAGAATGTTGTAAAAATCATAATTGAAAGCAAACTTCAAAAGAAACCAGGCAGTGACTAGAGTAGCACACAAGAGATCATGGATATGACAAACTTTGGCTAAAAATACTAATCTTCTGTGCTGAAGATACAGGAAACAAAACCATCTAAATTTGGGGTTTTTTTTAATGCGGAACATTGCAGCTGTATAAAGGTAATGGCCTAGAGAAAGTAGGGCTCAAGAAATTGAAAATCTGTGTTGCTTCACAAGCTTTGTCTTGTTCACATCCTATGCCATACATCTTGTGTGCAGGGTGATTTGCAATGATGGCAAAAGGAATAGGAGGGCCCAGACATGTTTAGTGAAAGCTAGGTGACTTTCCTACATGATTTAGGACTTATACACTGGAAGCCCAGTTTTCTATTAAATGGGTTTATTTGTATATTTTTTACAGGCTGCTTTGGTCCTGACTTCATGTGAAGTTCCCATCTCCAACATGGAGAACTACATGTTATGAAGCTCAATCACTGAATCTTCTTAAAAACTCTTTTTGTCAATTGGCAGGAGCAGAGCTGAACAAAATTTGGTTGGAAAGTAGCCCAGATAGTGACTCATTCTTTTATGGTGTATTTACATGGTACGGTACAGCTGATATTGCTGGTTCTGAATCATGCTGACTTACCTGATGAGCACAGCTGAGGTTTGAGAAGCACCAGGAAGACATGAGACCTCCCTCACATCTGGGATAATAAACTCACATCTTAATGGGGCTAATTAACTATTAGCACTAAAGCTATTACTTTCAGTCTGCTGCTAGCTCAGGCGTCAGAGTAACTCATGCTAGGAGAAATAGGGACAGAGGTCAGCAAGGGCAAAGGGCACAGCTCCAGCATCCTAACGGACAAATCTGTATTTCTCAACTAAGCAGGGTTAGGACCTGCTGTCTGGCTCAGCAGAGCAGTGACATGGCATGGTGCATATCCAACTGCCAAATACTCTTTCTTTGTCCTCAAAATAGAATTCTCGTTTTATTGCTTATTGGAAACAGAACTGGCCTGTGCTACCCCAAATGATGTTTGTATGCCGTCCTGGAGAAGGCTAATTGCTTCAGGCCAAAACCGTGCTGGAGTTTGTGCTAATGATTACCAAACCAGGGACAGTGCTTGAGCCTGTGCCCTCCAATTCTTGATTTCTTTTATGCAGATGTGGCCAAAATGACAACATTTTTTAAAATTCTGCTTTAAGGACTGCCTTCAGTCTGAAATTTGTGCATACACATATGTATGTTCATGAATGAGGACAGGACATCTTGCAATCTGGTGCAGTTACTGTGAGCGTAGGAAACCTATGTGTGTGCATGTACCCTTACAGGTCACTGATTACTCATCACTGCTTACATTAAAGGACAGAGGATTCAGGCTAAAAAGTGCTTAGTTTTTAAATTTTCTTCCCCTTTTTTTATAGCACACTTTGCTAAGAAAACGGGCACCCCAGATATTTTGCTATGTGGTCCTGGTGCTGGGTAAGTGCACTTAAGAATATTCCTTCTTTGGAAGTTTTCTCTGCCTCAGTGCTTCTGTATTTGCTCAGTCATGTGAGACAAAAGCAGAAATTCCAGGCTCTCCTTGAATGCAGAAACAGGAACACAGACAACAAAATATAGTAAACAGTCAGATAATTTAATACTTGTAGAGAATGAAGCATGAACCTGCGGTTGGTTTATTCAGGTCTAAATTCCTCTGAACCCTTCCAGAAGTGCTGTCTTTCTCTTCCCCACGGATGTACGAGAGAACTGAAAACATGAAGGATCTCAGATGCAGCACAGGACAGGCACACTCCTCTCTGTAAAGGCTAATGAGCGTTAAACTGGGAAAACAAACCATGGATTTTGGAAGGCAGGTTTGGGCAAGGAGGGAGACGTGGCTGCTTTGCACCGAGGGGCAGGGGATGAGGATTGGTGATGAGAGAGTTGTCCTGGGTTGGTGGTCTGCTCCAGCCTGTCGTCTTCCTTTGTTGCTGGGTTGTGGGTACTGCTTCTGCCATCCCTCTTTCCAGCCAATACTACCTGGAGTAGGAAATTGGCTTGCAATCTAATAAAACACAGATCTGAACAATAATCAGAACTCTCACATAAACTGAAGTTTTCATTGAAATCTGCACGGTTAAAATAGCTCCACTGTTTATTATTACTTCTAGGATCTGTCCTCCAGACTACATATGCTTGAAAATTGGGCCAAATCCTGATTACGGTTTCACTAGTTTTGATACATTTGGCTGGGCTTTTCTTTCCTTATTCCGCCTGATGACCCAGGACTACTGGGAGCGTCTGTACCAGCAGGTACCAGCTTTGCACATAGTTCAGAACCAGTCTTCCAGGGAGAGCAATAACTGAAGCAGAAAATGTGTAGAGGAGAAAAAAATCTCAAATAAAAACAATAGCTGCAAGTCACCGAGCCTAGATCCTCCCTTCTCCCTTCCAGCAAGCTGTGACTCCTCGAAAAGGGATGCTGAAGCTCTTCCCAGCAATATCCCTATTACCCTACTGGTTTAGGGACTTAAAAAAAAGTACTAAAAGGGTCCTGTATTGTCCTTCAAAAATACAAGAATGCCCCCCTCCATCGCCCTCATGGTGTGTACACTCAGTGATTCATAGGCGATGGTATAGGAAGAAGGAGAAAGAGGGGGAAGAAGGGCCAACGAAGATATATTGCCATTTAAGCTTCCTAAAGCATTGTGTCTAGGAAGCGGAGGGCTTCTAAAGATTTCAGAGACACATTGAAAGCCTGTTTGGTATTTTTTATGGTAATTTTTGTCTCTGGGGTGCGTTGCTTACAGACCCTCAGAGCTTCTGGGAAGGTGTATATACTCTTCTTCATGCTGGTCATCTTTCTGGGCTCATTTTATCTAGTCAACTTGATTCTGGCTGTAGTAACAATGGCATACGAAGACCAGAACAAGGCCACCATTGCTGAAACGGAGGCAAAGGAAAGGAAATTTTGGGAAGCCATGGAATTATTACAGAAGGAGCAGGAGGTATGTAAATTATTCCCTTGCAAGCATTAGTCTCAGTGCTCTGTTGTCAGTCACATAAGAAAAAGCATCACTCCTATACAGCTGTACCTAGTAGTCACTCGCGGGAACAGGAGCAAGTGATAACTTATTGAAAGTAGTGATTCCTAGAGCTACAGGAGCAATTCCTTGCTCAGCTGTGTATTTTTCCTGTGAAACAATGAATTTTGTTGTGCATAATGAGCATTAAAGGCTGCTGTTCCTGTAAGAAAAATAGTATTTTTAAATCTGCAAAATGTAAAATTCCATCAGCTAGCAGTTTCCAAAAGAAAATGTAGTCGGTTTTAAATTTTTCTTCTATTTTATCATTGTGGACTGCTGAGCAGAGAAATATACAGTAATTCCATTGATCAACTGCACTAACAACTGAGCCAAAACCTATTGTAGTTGAATGAAAAGCCTCCTGGTAACTTAAGTGCCTTAGAAGCTTCTGGAACAAAATATCCCTGTGTTTTGAAAATATTGTCCTAAATTCAGTATGGGAAGGAAAGTCAGCCACAATGTGAATACAGTCCCAAGGATCCCCAATGAAAAGACAGAGTTTTAATACTGTTTGAGCATTTATTTGGGGAAAAGGATATATTCTACAGTATTATTTTCAAACTGAGTATTTTTATTGTAAGCAAATCTGCCATATGGAGGAATAGGAGCTATAATGTGATTATTTTGCCCCTGGCAGGCCCAATACATGAGATCATGTAACATAGCAAATTGTTCAGTGCTCCATATGTTGGGGAAATTCTCTCCTCTTTCTTTTAGTGTTATAACACATTGGAAGACTTTTAATGATTTTTGTCAAACACAAATTGTTAAGAGGAAATAAACTAGTGTTTTCTTTCTGCTTATATTGAAAGTACCCAGCAAAAATATCATCCATGTTTTTATTTTAATTTCAGTCATTGGCTGTTAAAGGAATTGATATCCTGTCAATTAGCTCTTTTGAAGCCTCTTCTCTGTCTACCAAAGAAATCAAAGAAAGAAGCAATAGGAAAAAGAGAAATAAGTCCTTGGGGATAGAAGATAATGAAGAAGAACAACAATTCCCCAAGTCACAGTGCACTGATAATCAACGAAAGTTGGTAATCTATTGTCTGAATCTGAGATCCTTACAGCTTTTCCAATTTTAATAATAAAATAAATTGCTTGAAAGCACAAACCAAATCGTATTACAAACACTGATCACTCTTAAGTCTTCATTTTAACAACCTTTTGGGATAAGGAAGAATTATATGTAAAATTTCATTTGAAAAGGAAATATTATAAACAAAGGACGGAAGGAAAGTTATAATAATTACAATACATTTTCTGTAACACTGAGGAATAGAAAAAAGTGAATGACTATCAGAATTCAACTTTTGTGCCATCATTCTTTGTTAAAAAAATCTTACTTAAAATATAAATATAAAGCTTATCACAAAAATAGCTACTACAGCTGGTAGGATTTTATTATCTGCCTTTTAAAATCTGAGTAAAATCCTTCCTGAAAAATCTAAATTAAATAAGAGGTTTGGACTTGGTATGGTTGATAGGAAATTTTATGAAACTCTAAACATTTATGGTTTCCCAAAATCTTCTTTATGATATTATGCCATTCTCTCTTTATTCCTTTTCCTGGGCTTTTAGTCTTTCCTTGGTCTGGTGTACGGTTCCAACGCAAATCAGGTGAAACACAGACTTAGCCATGGGAACGTGTTCAATTTCCAAATACCTGCTTTAGAAGTTGGTTCCAGAGCGGATCTTGGTGATGAGGAGACCCGCAGTCCCGGGGAACACGAAATCCAGTGTCGGTCCCTGTCGGTCACGCAGATGGGAAGACGCTCCAGCGTGCAAAGTCAAATGAGCCACAGCTCTCGCCCCGCTACCCCCAACTGCGTGCAGAGCAGCAAGTGGGCTAACGCGGACGACTGCAACGGGGTGGCTTTGGTGATGGGAGGAGGAAGCAGCAGGGTACACAGTCTAGATCCAGTGTCTTCTGAAGGAGTAATGCTTCCACCAGTGATGGAAGACCCAGGAAAGGGTGATCTGGTAAGTAAAAGAGATTATTGGAAGTATATCCTTCATATTATGGTTTCTCCATAAGTGGCAGGTTTTTCTTCTGCTAAGAGTTTCAGCGAAATGGCAAACAGTGGTGTGAAATGAAGTATACTGATGTGGGGAGTTAGTTGTTTAGAAAGTGTTTTTTAATACTCTGATGAATTCCTGAAAACTGGAGTTCATTGCTTCAGCATTCCTGTTATAAACCCTGTTTTTCTGCTATGCACAACTTGTACTAACATACTTTTGAAAGTTCCTAGTGCTGGAATTATAAGTCACGAGAGAGTCTTTTTATCTCATGCCCTGTCCAGGGAGGTAATTTTGAGCAGTACCTATAATTTCTTTCTCCTTCGTAGCACCTTTAGCATCATGCAGAAGTTTTGTCTGTAAGTTCCCCAAGCAGGTAGAGACGCTTTTCTGCCAGTTTATCCCTCATCTCCCTCCGTTTCCATTAGTCTCTGGAATATTTCCTAGGCCTGTTTCCCCTCATACACTTATTTCCAAGGTCTGTGCTTGCCCTGTTGCTATTACATGCTTGCAGGATCCATTTACTGCAGCATTATTACTGAAGAGTAGGACCTGCGTTCTCAACATCTATTGCATCTTGTAGAAAGGTACATTTATTTGGCTGCCTGTCATTGTTCCTATTAACTTTCATAGTTACCCATCATCACATCCTACTTCATTTTATTCCTGTGGTATCTCCCTAATCATGTTTACTTCTTTAAGCAGCCAGCTGTAAATGATGAGAGCAGCATGATGCATTTGCCTCCTCATCTGTCAGTGGAGTACTTTAACGAGGCACTTCAGAGACAAAGGGCAGCAAGTGCAGTCAGCGTAATTACCAGTGTCTTGGAGGGTAAGTGGTTCCTCATTATGCTTATTTCAATCCTAAGGTAATGCTAGCATGAAAGACCAAAATGTCAATACATTTCTTAAAGGTTAACAGAGATTTGTAGATGTGTAGTTAGCAATTTCATCGTTAATTTGGCTCTTTTTTAAAAAAAATGCATTATCACACAGTCTTTATGTACTGGAACACATCCTTTGCCTATTGCAAGATCTCGTTTCGTAGGACAGACAGCGAAGGGGATTGGAATGAGTGGGCGGAAGGAGTTTCTCTAGCATCTGAGGTGTGGGACTGGGATACTGTTTTCTCCTCCTGACCCTGCGACTTGTGGTATGTCACTGGCAGAGACATAGGCATGCAGGATCCAACAATAAGATTATGCAAGCAAAATCAGTTGTGGCAATTCCTGGGTTTTAAATACTTAACCTCACTATTTTATTCCTTTAACTTACCTTTCCATGTGAATTTTGGAGGGGGGGGGGGTTATCACTGACAGTTATTTTGACGACTGATAGTTTTGTTGCAGATCTTACTGAAAAATTTCAGCCCAAGTTGTTCAGATGAGGCAGTCTTGTTTCGTTTCGTTTTGTCCCTGTTGAGGAGCTCTGTCACCAGTTCTTGGACTACAAGTATGAGATTTAGCAAGTACTGTTGTAGCAGGGAGGTCCATTTTTTAATTTTTTTTTTTTTTTTAATTTTTCTTGGGAGAATCACAGTTGCAGTGCATCCGGTGGAGCCTTGCTTTGCAGTGTAATTCACCAAAGATCTGGGGTTTGTTGCACACTTTCAGCTGTGAACTGGGATGGAACAGGACTTGTAGCTCTAAGTGGCTGTGGACTAACCTGAGAACAGGCATCAGAAAGGGGAGCAGAAAGGGTCTTTGCTGGAACGTGAACACCAGTTCTGCTGGATTCACACTGTGTACATAAAGGAGCAGCCATTTGATCTAGAAGAACAGAAGACAAGAGCTAGACCTGGAGTGGGGTTAAGTCAAGGTGATCACACTGGAACAAACAGCGTAGGGTGGAATCTGAGACTTGAGCCTGGAGGAGAAGAACTGAAAACTAAACAGTGGGAAGAAAGAAGGACAGATCCAACTAAGAAAAGGATATGAGTCCAGCTCATCTGATCTCTGAAAAATTTCCAGGTCCCTGAAAACCAGATTACTAATAATTCTTACTGTGCTTGTATTTAGCTTCACGTAAGCTCCAGTTTGTCAATGAATTTGCACAGGACTTCAGCAGGGTCAAAAGTATTTTGGAGGACTCGTTAATATTGATGGTGAAGAAAGAAAGGCTGTGAGATTTATATTTGACCAAAAGGATGTAAATGGCAAAGCCAGAACAGCTCTATCCCATGTTTTACTTCTAGAAAATGGAGAGGTGTGGCAACTTGCGTCAGCTGGGAAATAGTAGGCATGATCTTTCCAGTAGAAGTGGCCTAAGGCCAAATTTCAGGCACCGTAGTTGGGATCTGCCCCACCTACAGTCAGAATTCCTGTGGCTGCCTGTTGCTTTGAGAGCCAAAGGAGACAAAAAGATGTTGGGTGTGATAGAGCCAGTGTCCTAGACATCTGCGTAAGGATAAGGTGAAAAGTGCCTTAGTGGCTATACTGACCTACAGGAGTGTGAGAGGCTGCGGTGGGGCCTCTGCCTTGTAAACATCTGTGTTTAGTCAGATGGCTGTAGTACAAGTCTGAGTCTAAGACAAATAAAACCTGACCCAAGGGCTTTTGAAGTAAGTTCACATGAATGAAATTTGGATCCAATTTTCTCTGAATTTTATCTTCACGGTTTTTAGCTGATGTAGGGACTACATGAATGGTAGAAAGTGCGGGGAAGCTTTGGGGCTCTGTGTGAGATGTGAGGTTTCCTTTTTCTTTGGTCTTTTGAATACTTGAAGTTGTTATTTCACCATCTTGCTCAGTGATAACTATTTAATTATAGTGGGGTTTTCTTTTGCATTTAGAACTTGAAGAATCCCAGCGGAGATGCCCACCGTGCCTGAATGATTTTGCTTTAAAGTATCTAATTTGGGACTGTTGTCCACTTTGGTTGAGAATCAAGAAGAAAGTGGCTGCTTTCATAAAGGATCCTTTTATTGATCTCACCATCACTGTTTGCATTGTGATGAACACTTTGTTCATGGCACTGGAGCACAATAATATGTCAGATAACTTTAAGTCAATGCTTAATGTAGGCAACTTGGTAAGCAAATTCTCAAATATGTGATGTTTTATACCAAGGATTGATTGATGGGTGTTTTCACTTGAGACATAAAGAGTAACTGTAAAAATTGAAGATGAGCAAACTCTGCATTTATAAACTCTAAATTTCTAATATAGACAATTGCCAGATTTCATTGATACATTTGTAACACACTCCTGAGAAGGCAAAAAACAATCCTTCCATTTTAATTGAAAGTGAATTAGAAGTTCATAAAAACGGGTTTTGTTGACCTGTCCGTGAATGTTATTTGTGGGAAGATGATCTAAAGATAAGATAAATTCATGGCTACTTTTAGGCTGATGCTGCTGTTTCTTTGTCACAGGTTTTTACAGGAATCTTTACTGCTGAAATGATCTTAAAAATCATTGCTCTAGATCCCTATTATTATTTTCAGCAGCGCTGGAATATTTTTGACAGTATAATTGTCACATTGAGTTTAATTGAACTGAGTTTACCCAAACACAAAGGCAAGAAAGAAAGGCGAAAAGGAGGAACCCTGTCGGTTTTACGATCCTTCAGACTGGTAATACCTCATGCTTACTCAGTTGTATAAAACATCATGTTGTGAATATAATAGAGAATAATTCTGTTGTCCGCACTTAGGATGCAGGAACTGATTATTTTTTTAAATTTTTTTTTCCTCCTCTCGGCACTAGAAATAAGAAACACAGTCTTAAACTCGTTGTGATGTTAGAGTCAGAGTTTAATGACATATATATTTCTTTTGAATACACTAAGAAATATTCAGAGGAAGAAATATTGTAGAGTAGACGTTATAAAAACTAGTGTCAAAAATTAAAAACTAGCACAGGAAACTTAGGAAAAAAAGTGTCAGAGTACAAATACAGAAAAACCAATACTTAAAAATAGACATGAAATGATGTTAAGGTAGTCGTATCATATACTGTGGACCAATTTAGGTTGCTTTACCAAAAGATAGACTCCTTTTATAGTGATATAGCACCAGTCTTCCAACTTTTCTCCTTTGTGTTACATGTAAGTTAAGCACCATAGTCTACATTAAGTGCATTGTATGGATACCTGCCTGTGTGGGCCAAACACTTACCAGGGCCTTGTGTTAGCCTGGTCCTTTACGAGGCACTTATTTTATGTTTGCAGTGTTTCCCAGTTAAAAAAAAAAAAAAAAAAAAAAAAAAAAAAAAATTCAAAAATTTTTTAAAAAAAAAAAAAAAAAAAAAAAAAAAAATCTGCAAATACTTTTAAAAAAATATTAGTGTCACAGTGCCACAAATATTACATTGCTGGAATAGTTCAGAATATCTGTAAAATATTTTTTGCAGGATTTGAATGATGCAAAGATGGGTTATCTCTACCGATGTCTAACACTATGTTTTATGTTTCTACACAGCTAAGGGTCTTCAAACTGGCAAAGTCCTGGCCAACTTTAAACACTCTAATTAAAATCATTGGTAACTCCCTGGGAGCACTGAGTAATCTGACCCTCGTCCTGGCAATCATCGTTTTCATTTTTGCTATAGTAGGGATGCAACTTTTTGGGAGAAGCTATGGGGAGAACAGCTGTAAAATACATAAAAATTGCAAGCCACGCTGGCACATGATGGACTTTTTCCACTCCTTTCTTGTCATTTTCCGAATTCTATGTGGAGAATGGATTGAGACCATGTGGGAGTGCATGGTGGTCGCTGAACGACCGCTGTGCCTTCTTGTCTTTCTGCTGGTCATGGTGATAGGAAATTTAGTGGTGAGTTTTCCAATATTTTCTCCTCTTTATCCTGTGAATGGTAGAATCTACTTAATTGCTGTTTTGTCAACAAAAGATACTTTCCCTAAACACAGGTGGAAGAGTTAACCATGTGTGTTATAGCCTGCAAAAGCCTCTTTTGCCTTTCACCTTTGAGCCGCTGTCCGTATTTTCACATTTTGTGTGCTTTGCATACAGCATCACTTGACCTTTTCCTGTGGCAATGTGACAAGGAATATCTTTGCAGTAAACATAATACAGGCAGCTATGTTTCTTCACATCTTGGGATTTGAATGTAAATAATCAGTAAGGCTTATGGCTTACCTGCTTGAATTAGTGGAGCTGAGTGCTCAAGTCCATCTGTAAATCAATTTTTTAATTTATTTTTTTTTTAAAAGATCTCGTGCAAGTATTGAATTCTTTATCAGCAAATGGCAGAATCTACACTCTTATGACATAATTCAGGATTTTCTTTAATCATGTCCAAGTATGTTTATACCCAAAAGCTAAATCCTGCTATGGCATACCCTACACGGACTCGCATGCCCATGCTGGGGTGTAAGGGGCAGGCTGCCTTCCTGGTCCTCTTCAATCATATCTGCCCAAATCATAAATATCTTTTTTTAGTAGCTTTGTTTCTTATGTCATTCTTAGTATTGTTTATATACCAATCTTCCCTTAATTTAAGAAACCGCTGAAAAGAACTAAGTTTAGGAAGTCCTTTATGGAAAATATCTGTTCTGTGGCTGAATCCCAGATCCCTGGGTTCTACACCACAATGATTGATTTCAGTGATGAAATGCTGTGAGTGATATTCATATCACATAACGTTAAGTGTCAAACAATTAAGTGCTTAGCCTGCGCTCCTTGTTTAGGCTTTCTTATTATCAAAGGAAACAGAGAGGTGTCTGAGAGTGAGATTTATTCCAACCTAAGGTCAGTAACTAAGACAGACGGAATTAATTGGTCTCTGGAGGGCTAATGTTCTCCACTGACTGTGGTCCCTGGATGACTCAGGGGTGCTACCTGCCAGTTCTGACATGATAAAAATCAAGATACATAGATCCCATCCCAAACTGAAACATTAGGGAAAAAATTAAACTCTTCCCTTCCCTTAAAAAAAAAAAGTGGGGTTTATAAATTCTTCTTTTTAAATGTATCCAAAAGCCAGGGAGGAAACCTCACTTCAAGCTTTTCTTAGTTTTATTTTTGTGGCAGTGTTGCAGATTTAATCATAGAATCATAGAATCAT
>NW_009197871.1:0-16308 GCF_000690835.1 Fulmarus glacialis | reverse complement strand
AAAAAAAAACCCAGTGAAACAATAGCAAATTAGCAACAGGTGGCAAGTTCAAGGAGAGTTCTTCATTCTGCATATTGAGCAGGACCTGCCCACGACAGAAAACTTAACTACATCTTGACAAGAAAACAACACTTAACTCATCAGGAGTTGACCAGCTGTACTAGCACCAAGGTATCTCAAAACACTTTAGCCAAAGGTTAAAGGCAAGTCATACCATTCCTGTCTTTTCATTTTTGAACACTAGGTTAATTTTTATGTCAGTACCAAAACAGATCAAGATTCCTTCTAAAGTGAACAAGCCATCATTATTAGCTTTTTTTCCCCTGAAATAAATCTAAAAAGTATTCAAGCCGGGAATGGAAGGAAAGAAGGGAAGATGAGAGTAAGAAAGGGTGGGGTTTATGGCTTTCACAGGCAGTTAAGATGTATACATTCAGCTCTAAGTCAGACACATCCATCTTACCTTCAGTGCCTGCTGTAGTACCTGGATGTCATTGATACCAGTGATCTCCCTCAGCTGATTTAAAAATGTTTGCTGGTGCTAAAAACAAAAACAGAACATCAAAATAAGATAAGAGCCAAATAACAGCAAAACCAATTACTTACAAGAGTATGCTTCTCTACAAACATTAGAAGTATCTCCATATAAGCTTTTTGCACCACAAAGGGGTAGAGCCTTTGTTATTCAAGTTTGTCTTAGTTTCTGCAACTTGGGCACTTTTAATTCCCAAATGTAATGGGTTTGGTTGGTTGGTTTTAGTGGTGTATTTTTTGTTGTTTTTTTTTTAAAAAGAAAAAAATTGATGATGGGTGAGTTTATGCAACCTGGGTTTGAGGAGCCTATATAAAGCCACAATTGGCCCTCCTAAACAACTAAAACTCCATAGCTTGGTCTTCAAAGGCAGCAGGGGAAATAGTTGACTGAATTCCCATCAAAACCAATTTCTTCAACTCCCAATTATTCTCAATCCCACTCTTTCATTAACACACACAATTGCCAGCCATTCCAACCTCAAAACTAAGAAATTAATCCGTACTGATCATTTAGGTGTTTTACGAGAAGTACTATAAAAATATCCACACAAAACAGAGTTTCTCAAGACTACAGCAAAACCTTAGGAATCTGTCTTGACCACCTTCCTAGACCAGTGGAATCCAACATCACAACATCAGCCAGCATCTATGACTGAGTTTCAAGTAACACTTAGGAGTTAGAAAAGAATAAGAGGTTGCGGGTCTCTTAAATATTCAATTCATTTGAATTTTGAGGCTTGCTTTTTTTTTTTAGTTAAATAAAAATCTGGTCCCAGTCCTGTTTAGAGCCAACAGATGACTTCCTCCGCTCATGCTCAGATACCACATCACAGAAGCAAAAAGCAGGCACTAGGCTGGAACAGCCCTTGAACTCCAGTTAACCATTAAAACCATCTTAACCATTAAAACACAGAGGACTGACCATTGTTCCATACTAACAAATTCCATTCTTCCTTTGGCAGATGGGAAAAGGACAAAAGCTTGGTGTTTTTTTCTTTTTTATTGTTTACCCACCACATCCTGAACTCAAAACAGTAATTTCATCTATAAAAGACAAGATTTTTCTAAAGTACAGGGTTTTGTTTGCTAGACAAAAAGCATATTTCCTATCAGTGACAAATAACCATTCTCATGTTACTCTCCAAATTCAATTAAAAAAAACCCCAACTATAATTGTCTTGTGGCTACTTCTAAAATACTTTTCTTTAAAAGGAATTATTTGGAATCAAATATTCAAATACCCTTATCCTCTCCTTATCACAGCTTTGTATAGAAGAGGAAATTAAGAGCTGCATGAATGCTGAATTCCCCAGTGTGAAATTAACCTGGCAGGCACTACTTCATGCCCTAATAAGTTGAAATAGAAGGCGTATAGTTCAGGATGTTTATGAATAACATACACAATCTTCCCTTCATTTATGATCCTAAGGGACACTGCTAACAATCCAATTTGCCTTTTTTTTCCCCCTTTTCTTTTTAAAAACCCTGCTATTGGCACAAGAAAAGTGAAGTGATGCAGGAAAACAAACTCCCACTCTATCCCTATCCCTCACCCCCTCATTTGTTTACTCTGTGCATTTCATAGCACTGTACAAAGGCAGGACTTGTTTCTCCTGTAAAGTTGCTTTCCTGCCCCTGGGTCTGGCAAGAAGCAAAGAAAAGAAAGAGTATTTGGGAAAAGTAATTACAACAGCATTAAAACTAGCAAGAGCAATTCAAGGGCAGTGCATGGCAGCAAAATAGATTTCTTTTTTTATTTGCTACCAACATGATGGTTAATAAACTGGAAAATAGTTTCACTATAAATTATTGTAACAAGTTATAACAGATTTCCCTATCTTCCACAATATATACAACACTTGGAAAGGCTGACTGAAGGATATTCATTGTTCACAGAGATTGGGAAAAGACAGAAGAGACATAGTTTACCAACAAACAATCTCTTAGCAGTTCAAAATATTGGCTGTTAATTTATGAGCACAGCTGCGACTTATAAACCTAGACATCTGTAGTTTATATCCAATTTCAGTATTCCAGTGTAAGCTGTGGTTCGAGGTCCCCTTCCCAAGGACATACACATTTAAAAGATCAGAACCAGACCCAGAGATGCTCCTTTCTCATCAATAGATTATTTAAGTACCTAAATATACTTTTTTAAGGCCAAGAGTTTAAGGCACTCAGCTCCAAAATTTCTAACTGGTAATTAAGTGAACACCACAGAGAATCCGTAAGAATCCTAGTTACAAGTGACAGAAATTAAGAGGAAAATTAACAGTTATCCTGAATACCTCAAATGGATCTAAACTGCTTTGGGGCCACAAACACCTGATTTAGACATTACTGGCTTTTCAGGTAAATGTGAACAAGCTGCCATTAATCTCTAATTGAGTTATTTTAAATCACACAGAAGTTAAAGAATGACGATACACTTCCCATCCTAGAAGGAGGAGGAAAAAGATAAAAAAAAGCAACAAAAAAATGTATAATTTAAGTTATTTCCACCTGATCAAGGTGTTCTCTTAATACCTGCTAGTAGACTAACAGGTCTTCAGAAACAATTCTGAAACTGCATATGGCAGCTACAAACTCCTTAACTCGGCATTAGACTGGTGGCCTTCTCTTCCATGCGTTCACCGCTCTCCCCTCGTCCTCTCAAATCTGATATAACCGCACCATCTTTACTGTGTACAGACCTTTCTTGCAACTGCATGTTTAACTTTGCCATTATTCTCCTTTACTATTAAATTGACAATATGTTATCACTCATGAAACTGTATTAATACAGTTAATTCTGTTTCTTTTCATTACAAATGACAGTGCAGGCAGCTACTACCAAATCCTTTCCTCGTTCATTAATCAGAGGGTGAGATGAAATCTTCTTTTTCTTTTCACTTAAGAAATTTAAGAAACACAATTGTACTCATATTCAGAAAGCTGAGATTAAAGTTACATCAAGAATGAAGTAATTTAGTGCATCTGCACTAGACTGCCAAAGTCAAAACGGGTGAAGCTTATTTGTTTTGAATTATATTCCTTCAGTACATGCTGCTGTGGCACATAGGATGACTTTTAAAAAAGATTTTATTTTACTATTACCATGACTGAAGTTTGGAGATCAATTTCTACTGCAACTGCTAAACAATTACGTCTCTACTGATATTTAATAGAATACTTGGGACACACTTCTACACACAAAGCGAGCCACCCTCCTTACTCCTATTAATGCTCTGCCCGATTACATCTACCCTAGAAGCTTTACTCTTCTAGGAGCTTGGGCCATCTTAAGTTGAAGTGACTGTAGCACACAGACGCTCCAATATCCACGAACACTAATGTAGCTATTCTAAAAAATTATGATCATAATTCACTCAAAGGCTTACCAAAAATACCCATAAAAGCTCACACTGTGCTAAAGCTAAGCTAAAAAATGAAGGAGGCACCTATACTAATACACATTAATTAAATCAGGTCAGCGAGGGAGATTTAAAACACAACTAGCAGTCCTAACATAAACAAGTTGTTTCCTTTTTTCACACAGGTCTTTCCTGATTCCCTATTTTTTCGAACCTTGCATTAGTAGAGGTTCAAATTCTGAATTATAACTTGCCACACTTTAATTCAATTTAATAAGCAACCTCTCTCTTCAAATGCAGATCCAAAGAGATTATTCCAACAGAACCAAGTGCGACTACTGGTGCAAAGAAACCCACTTCAGTTCTTTCAGAGCTTATTTGCCTGTACCCATTTCTGTTTGCCATCCTTTCCTCAAATTTACATGACAGATTCCATAGTTTACCTACAGCACAGATCCTCCAGTTTAGTGAGCTAATACTGCATATGTATCTGCAGTGTACATGCACCACCAAATGTGGTACGTTATACATGCACATACCCATATAACACATATACACACACATAATCCATGTAGCTTGAATTGCATTTGACTCAACTCTAAAAAGGCTCCAGGACTTGGTCTACGATACCAGACTCTGCTGGTGCAAGTGCTGCAGGGCACCCACCCAAGTCCCTGGCCAGGCGAAGGAGATGGTCTGCTGGTGCTATAGCTGCCTTAAGATCCAGCTGCTCACACCCCTCAGTCCCAGCACATCACGCAGCAATCGGTTCCCCAGGGCTTTCATGCATGAGCTATTCCCAGCCTTCCCCCTTCCTCTGGCTCCCCGAGGTATGCGGTATGTATCTCCAGGCTTTCAGCTTTTGGAAGATTTTAACTAACAGGAAATTCTCCCATTTTCCTGGATGGAAGCCAGATTTGTATATTAGGAATGCATGCCCTCATTTCCAATTCTTTCCTTTTTCAGCCATCCCTCCCTTCCTCTCAGGAAATGCCCAATTAAGATTATCTGGTTTATAACCTCACACAATAGCATATTCAGTAGCTGTGCCAGTGCTAGTAAAGCAGAAAAGGATCTACACTATTATCTGCTTAGGGAGATACTGTGCCCAAATGAGTTCCACGACAGTACTGTAAACTCTGATAACTTACCAAAATCGGAGCAAAAAGCTAAATTACACAAATGCTTTTTTGGACGAGGTAAATATCAGAAGTTGACTAATTCTGAATTATACTGCAGATAAATTTGGGGAAAAAAATTAGCCACCTTTTGATCTGTTTATTTTCTCATCTCTGTAGCTTCTGAATAAGTACATGTAAACTTCGGCTTTATTCATGGCAACATCCAAATATTTGTATTTGCAACACAAGCACTTTCAAACTTCGAAGATAAAACAACCCTCTTCGGTTTCCAAGCACAGAAAAAGTCATATGTTTAGTAATAAATGAGATGGTCCAACCATTACCAGGAGAAAACAGGGCCTACTACCTCACTATGCAGTTCATTTAAATAGTACATAATGAAAATGAACTATGGGAATCCCTTCCTTCAAGGGATGAATACAAAAAGAAAGAGGGAGGGAAAATGCAAATGCCAAGAACAGCATCTTGACTCAGTCCCTCCACACAAAACCCACTTACTTTACTTTCCGGTGCAACACAGATTTATAAGAGCTATTTGTTGAAGGAAAACCCAAATGACATTGCACAAAATATTTTACATTAAAGACAATTTTAATGTAACCTGAGCTGCAGAGGACCTGCTAATGGTACGTCTGCAGACAAGTAACTAATAAGCTAGTTTCCTCATACAATGTTGCTGTAATGAGAAGAACACTGAGAGATTAGAGGAATTTAATCCTCTACAAAAAGGCTTTAAGTTTCTGCTACAAATAAATAAACAAAAAATCGTTAACATACAAAGGACGAGCATACTAAAGACCCTCAATTACTACTGTGAATACCATTTTCTGCCACATTAATCATATCTCCCAGGAACAGATAAAAGGCCCTCATACACTGCTGAGCATTATGGCTTCCAGCAACACAGATACATTGACCATCTTCTAAATAAACTGTTGGTCAAGTTCCAAATAGGCAAATAAAAACTAACTCCTTCCATGAAGATACTAAGTTGAAACACAGGGAAAACACAAGAAACTCCAGAAGGCTTGGTTGCATGTCTTTGCTCTTACCATCTCTGTCCTCAAGATTTTTCTGTGTGTATGTGCAGAATAAACATACATAGATAAATATGTAGATTAAAAAGTGGGTATACGTATACAGATATTTTTAAAAGCAGTGTTTTGCTAGTGCAAAGACCAACTTAAATCTCTGCACTGGCTTTAAGCTGTTCATTTTTACAGTACCTCCTAAGCACAGTGGAATTAGGTTCCTGTGCTCGTTTTGGCTGGAGCAGAATTAATTTCTTCATAGTAGCTATCACGGGGCTATGTTTTGGATTTGTGCTGAAAACAGTGTTGATAACACAGGGATGTTTTTGTTACTGCTGAGCAGTGCTTACACAGAGTCAAGGCCTTTTCTGCTTCTCACACCACCCCACCAGCGAGCAGGCTGAGGGTGCACAAGACGTTGGGAGGGGACACAGCCGGGACAGCTGACCCCAGCTGACCAAAGGGATATTTCATACCATATGACATCATGCTCAGCATATAAAGCTGGGGGAAGAAGAAGGAAGGGGGGGACGTTAGGAGTGATGGCGTTTGTCTTCCCAAGTAACCAATACATGTGATGGAGCCCTGCTTTCCTGGAGATGGCTGAACACCTGCCTGCTGATGGGAAGCAGTGAATGAATTCCTTGTTTTGCTTTGCTTGCGTACACGGCTTCTGCTTTACCTATTAAACTGCCTTTATCCCAACCCACGAGTTTTCTCACTTTCACTCTTCTGATTCTCTCCCCCATCCCGCTGCCGGGGGAGTGAGCGAGCAGCCATGTGGGGCTTAGTTGCTGGCTGGAGTTAAACCACGACAGTTCCCTTGCCTGGTATGTGCCAACTGGGTTTCCTTTTGTTCAGTCACGAAACGAGAAACCTCTTACATGACATTGTGTCCTTTAAGAAAGTAGGTAAAGATATGTTTTTATACACACACAAATGCAAAATGCATCTCAGCTTTGGCTTGGACAAAATCACCTGTGGAGAGCAAAGGACGTGCACAGAGACTGCAGATTTTTAGTCCGGGACTGCTCTGCAGAGACTGCCAAAACCTGCCAATTACAGCAGCAGCTTGTGCAAAGTGGATAACTACCCACCTGCAACTGGACTGAGAGCAAACTTACTTCAAGGAAGCAAAAGGACACACTATGGCAGTAACTTTCAGCCCACGACAGCCTGGACCAAAAGTTTAATGGGGAATAGGCTTGAGTGCATTACTTATGTACATATAGTCCTCCCTGAAAAATTAAAGGAAGGATCCTACTTAATCATAGCATTATATAACCTATATTCATCATAAGATGACACTCAGAATACTCTCACCACATTTCTATGGTTTCCATGAACAATAACAAAGCTGTACTACTACAATTGAAAACGCTTTAACAAGTGACTTTTAAGTGAATTTCAAGATTTGATACTAAGGCTTCTACACAACACGAGAGCATATACTCATGTAAACACCCACTATTCTGAGCCTCATATATGTGCCCCCCCCAAAAAAGTCTCATTTACTCTCAACTTAGATTTATTTTAATTCAAGCTAATATTTAAACTTTTTGAAATTATATTTTAAAGAGAGGCGTGAGGAGTTTGGTTTGTATTTACTGACACTAAATATAAGGCAAACCCATCTCAGATAGTTACATACATTTACAAAAAAACAGAAGCTAAATGTGAGCCAAATCATCACCTACGTGGGGAATACTCTTGCAATGAGCAGGAAACCCTGTCAGTTCACAGTGGGAAAGTCTGTGACTTTCCAAACTGTTCCACCCATAGGCAGGAGAAGTGGCTTCACATCCTTTCTTCCACATTCACATGGACAGCACAGGGGAGGAATGAGACCCTAAAGTCTCATTCCTTACACAGCTCAGGGGGGAGAAGTGGAAAGCAAGAGGGAAGCATCACCTTATTACTATATAGGTCTTCCTAGGCAAATTTTGTGGTGCTAAAGAATTGGAGTAATAATGCAGCTGGAAGAGGCACTGCTGAGTACATACATACGATAACATGGAGAGCATTCAGAAAGCAACAGAAACACACTTCCTTGAACATGTTTAGTGGATTTTGTCTCATTTGCCCTCAGGCCACAGAAGTACTGAAACCCAGCCCTGGACTCCAACTCGATACCCCTGCAGGTCTATTGCCTGGATCACAACTAATCATCCTCAGTCTACAATATCAAGAGATTCAGTTTTCCCCAGTGAAAAAGAAACCAAAAAACCCAACAACAATAAAGAAGAAAACAGTGGCTGAAGGCAATACGAGTAGTCATTATAAAGACAAAGCAGAGTAAACACTAGAAAGGAAGCAAAGCCATTTAAACCAACTTACAAGAACTCAATAATAAATAGTTGTGATTTACCACAACACAAGTGTGAACTGGCTCAAAAATCTTGTCATTTCCATCAAAGCAACATGGTTTAAAACCAATCCTCCAAAAGAGGAACAAACAGAAACGTAACTGAAGTTCTGTCTTAAAATTAGTCTATGAACCGATTTACAAATGTTGTTGCTTGAATGAAGAAGCATGTGAAGAATTGCTTAGTTTCACATTTCTGATACTGATAACTATTCCTAAACAAGCTTCAGTGACAGGCTTATAATCAAGAAAGAATAGCAGCCTTACTACTTACTGAAAGCATAAAAGGTGTCAGAAATGCAAAATTATCGAGAGTTTTGAGGTCTGTGTGTTTTAAACCACCATCATGATTTCTCACACCCTGCTCAGCACAATAGAGAGAGCTTCCCAATAAAACAATGTCAAGCTAGGTCTTGTCAGATAGGTCTTTATCTCTTATCACTCTGCTGTTATCATAGTAATGACAACAGCTCTAAAAATTAATTAACTAATGTAAAACCAGTGAGATCTTTAGTTTCATTTAACTAGATGTAAGTTAAACTTCAGGTTATATTCACTGGAACAGCCACGGGAAAGTTTGCTTCACAAAAATCACTTTTGATTCTTATACACTCCAATAACTGTGACAGTAATCAGCAAAAAAAATCTCTACTCTGATCCAAATCTGATGGGTGATTAGAATTATTGGTGGCAGCAGCAGGGTGTCTTCCAAAGCACCAGCACACATTATCTGTAAACTACATACAAAATTCAGAAGGACTTCTCTGCGAGCCCACCCAGTGGAAAACAGCTGGGCATTGCCATGTCCCGGTGGCATGTTCCAGCCTTGGTTCACATCCCAGTCCCACCTCAACATGTTCAGACCCCAGCATCAAGAGAGCTGCCAACAGCATGCACAAGCCACAGCAAATTAAAACCAGTGGGCTCAACGATAGGTGACATTATACAGATAGAAAGGAGAAGGAGGCTGGAAGACGACAGATATACAGCTAACTGTGTGTGTATATAAAAAATAAACACACACATATACACACATATTTTCCAATCACTCCTGGCTACTTTCTGTTGTAAAAGTTTCCTTCCTTCCTCTGTTCATAGACATCTACCATCATGCCTAAACATTAAATTTTACAGCATCTGCTCAGGTAGCGTCACCCAGACACAGGCTTTCTCCTCACAGGAAAGACTATTGCCCAGGGTGTCATAATTTTACTGTAGCAGCTATTAAAAATGTCCTTTTGAATGTCTTTTAAACAATTCATGAAATCTTGTTTTTCTGAGGTCTAAAACAATGCTGCAAAGATCCACATTTTAACTTCCCCCTTTGAGATATTTTCTTTTGCATCCCAATCACAGTTTAACCCATCATGCCAAACAAAACACAAGCTGTTCTGGCTCAGCTTTGAGGCTCTTCACAGTCCTTTCATCACCCATTTATTATCTGTCACTGAAAGGCTAAGACCTACCTCTCAACTCAAGAGGGCAGTCCCACTAGCCCATTCAACTGTTTTGCTTTTTTATGGTTTTTTTCCAAATAGCCATCATGGTAATCTCACCCTGCTCTGCAAAATACAGAAGAGCTCCCAAGAAAACAACATCAAGCTAGCCCCTTCGTTCTCCTTGCTCTGCCGTTATGATAACAAGGGCCACAACTCTAGGCACAAACAAATAAACTCTGGAAGCTGCAAGTGTCCTCAGATCGGTGGGATCCAAATCTCTGCAATACTTGCAAACAGTAAAGTTTAAAGGGGCTGTCAGACCACAAGCTGCTTCTGACGAGTCAGCTTTCCTTCCCTGGTTTTTTAGCTCCTGCCCACATCAGCCAGCCTAGGCTGGTGTTGCCAGAAGCCACTCACTCTGGCCATGAGCCACTCCTCCCTTTGAGCCAGCACTGCCGCTTGCCTGAACCTCTGGCAAGCCAGCCCAGGCTCTCAATGAACCATCAGAAATTTTTTTTTCCTGCTGACCTAGTGAGAGCCAGGGGTGGGACAAGGGAGAGGACAAGACCAAGGCTGCACCTATTTCCACTGGATTAAACTGTTGTGGAGCAGCAGCTTTATGAGAATGAATTGTTTCTCTGCCTTTATTTTAATCCTATTTTTATGCAGTGAGAGAAACTGAGGGGGGAAAAAAGCCTCCTGCAGTCTTTGTCCAGCGTAGGCACTATTACAGAAAACTTCCTCCAACAAGAGGTGAATACAAAATTCATCCAGCAACAGCGCACTTGCAGGGATCTGGTGCTGCTGGTGTGCCTCAGTGGCCAAAGCTGCACAGCACACAAGTGCATGCACGCATCCAGGCCCACTCCTGCACGGGCTGAAACTGTGTACGCTGCTCTCCGCTCCCTGCTTTAGGTGTTCACATCCAAGAAGATCTTATTTACTGCAACTGTTATCGGCACAAGTAGCAAAGATCCCACCTCACCTCAAACAACTCCACTATGGGCCATAGGTAAGAGATACCAGGGAAGATTTCACAAACAATTTTTCCACAAAAAATTCAGAATTGTACAGCATGGAAATCCTAAATAAAAGTTGAATTGCACTTTTTAAGACAGGTCTCTATTACAAAGAGTCCATGGTATTCAATATCAGGGACACATTTGGGCAAAGAGCTCAGCTGTCTGGTTTGAATAGAAAGAAAAAAAGTTTAACAGAAAGCCTTTCAAATAAAGGTTTTTCCATTTAGTCTGATTAAAAAAAATTACTAACCTGATTTCCTAAAGAAACAGGCCTTGTGATCACAGAGTGTGCATGTACCCAGGCACGCCTGCCCTCCTGTCTCTCGAGAGCGACAGTCCCGGCACCCCGAGGCCACCTCCAGCAGCTCGGCCCAAGCCCGGGGCTCCCCAATACCCTCAGCAGCACCCCCCTGCCCCCGGGGAGCCCAGGGGCTGCACCCGGCGGCTCGGCCAACCTGCATGCAGCTCCCAATCGCCCTGCCTGCTGCTGCCTGCTTTCCGGGCCAAAAGGAATTAGGTGAGACAGCACAGGGGGCTTGGGAAGAAGAGAGGAGGGGAGCGCCTCCACCACTGCAGTGAGGCCTTCCAGAGGGGAACTCATCCTGCAGCCTCAATGGAGCCCCCCCACCCCAGCTTTTAATCCGAGGTGCATTACAAGACGAAATTCCATCAGAAGAGTCAGGCACCGCTATTTGCGGCATTCAGTAAAGTTATTTAATAGCTTACCCTGCCCCCTACTAATCATTTAAAAAGAAATCCTGTCAAGAGACACACACTGTTAGCTTGAGGGGGGGAATAAATAAATAAACAAACTCTGCAGAAGAACAAGACTGCAGATAACATGAAGTCACCTAAAATCCCGGGCAGTACTTAACAGGTTGCCTGCACGGCGATGGGTTTCTGACAGCAGTTCCAGCTTCTCCGGCGAGACAGCCTTTCCCGGGTCAAGCGCCAGGAAGGCGCTGGCATGGGCTGCGACCCTGGGGGAAGGCCACTGCAGCACCACGCGCTGCCGGCCTGCCAAGGTCAGCGAGCAGCTCTCATTCGCATTAGGTGATAACCTCAATGGGTGCAGATGACATTAGAATTAAAAGGAGCCTAAAACACAACGAGACACTATAGTATTTAAAGATGTGTTGAGATGTGTACTGAGGATCAGCATATAATTTTACCACCTCACAATTAAAGAGATAGTAAATTCAGCAGTGCACGCCACAGAGGGCAACTGAAATTTTCTAGGCCGTTTTCTTTCAAGGAGAAACAAAAAAGGCAATCTCAAGAATCTTTGTTGGTTTGTTTTGTTTGTTTGTTTTTAAACGGACTTTGAATTACCTGATTTTGAAACACACATTTGCCTCAGCTCCCACAGAAGGATGAATGTGTTATATTCTAATATGTGAGGACCTGGTCTCAAGAAACTTATGACAACTTTGGTTTATAACTGCTATTTGTTATAATTTAGCCCTATCAGTCTCCCCTGTCTCGGTGGTGTTGTGGCAATACGATCAACAGCGACTTTCTGCCACCCTTCATCACCTCACACCTCGCTGAAACTTCACAGGCTGACTTGAGTACAAGGAGCATGAGAGACTCCTCTAAAGAGTTCGCATCTTTGAAAAATAATTTGAAACATAAAAAATTAAAATTCTGTGCTGCCTTCCTAGCCGCAGCATTATGCCAGCACATTCCCCATCAAACAACAGAGATAAACTCCAATACCAAAATTTTCAGCCCTTTTCTCCTCAGTAAGGTCACGAAGCAACAGAGTCTTGGGCATCTTTGCTGGGGATAGCAGGCAGCTGCAAACTCCTTCCCCCGTCTATGACAACGCAGCAGAGTCTGTACACTGCACACACCCCCCAGCTCAGCACTAGGAAGCAGGTGGCACATTTACCAGTCCTCTTTAAATCAGCCCCAGAAAAAGCTTCAAGGCAACATGCCAAGTTAGCAAGAGCTAGAACTGGTGATGATGGGGAAATCTGTCCATCCTTACTATCAATAAATCCAGAGGTTACCCAGTAGACCAGCAGACTGTACCCAAAAAAGCAGCCCAGTCAGCTTCAGGCGAGGGGACAATGATGGTCCAGCCAGGGTTGTCACAAGAGATGTTCTGTGGACTTCAGCACCAAGTCCCATACAACACACGCAAGACTAAAGGGAACTTTTAAAAGTTGCCAGTAAGATGTTCGTTATTTTTTAATTTCCAAACAAGTAAAGGAATACAGAGAGAAAGAGAAGACTTAATTCTAGTAGCCCATTTAAAAAAAAGTTATAAACTTAGCTGCCTGACTCAAAAAAGCTTGCCGATTACTACCACCACATAATTAAAAAGTTCTAATGTAAGAAAAGAAAATGGTGGTGGGAAAGTCTCTAAATGAAAAGAGCACAGTCCTCAAAGAGGTGAGAAATTACATGAGAGAGACGAGCAGAATTTGAAGAAAAGCAGCTGACAAATGGGAAAGCAGGTAATACCAAGAAGGGAAATGCAACTCTGCAATAACCTGTCCAAAAGCTATTTAGTTTGGTTTTTTTTAAAAAAAAAAAAAAAAAATCCTATTTACAAGCTTAAAAACTTTCTCTTATATATTTTCCCATGATTCTGGGAAACAAAGCAAAAGTTAAAATCTGCAAAATACAGAAATGCTTTCTCAGTCATAACATAAGATTTCTGGGATACGATGAAATACAGAGTATTCAGTCCTCTAACCAGGCCATTTATAACTATGCACTTTGGAAAGTGTTAAAAAAAAGTACATTTCCAACTGCTGTGGTCCCAGGAGAAATTTCTTCTTCAAAGCAGCTAACTTCAGAGGAATAAAATGAAACTGAACACAAGAGGAAAGTGGAGTAGGAGTCTGTTCTCGCTATCTCCTCCTCTTCTGAAAAGAATGAAGAATGTCACGTGCCTGTGCATACCCAGCCTTTCCCAGCTGCTTACTTTAAAGCACTCTCAAAGTACACACCTGAGTGAAAATGAATACTATTTTCAACTTCCATGTAACACTTTTTTTCTTCTGGCTTAATCCCAGTAAAAACACAGCTAAATTCAACTTCTCAAAATGATTTTTTTTTTAATTGACATTTTATTAAAATTCAGAGAGAGTCATTTTTGGTTTGAGAATAAGAATAGAAATTTTCAGCACAAGTATCCGACTTTTCTTGAAGTAATATAGCTGTGAGAAGAACAGCTATCACAGAAACCCATGCGCAAACTCTAGTCTAGCATTTACTATTCACCAAAAGTAATAGATGGCATTAAATATAGCTACGCAATTCACAATCCAAAACTTCTACGTCTCAGGCTCAGACCCTAATGTCAAGTAACATCCTGTTCTAATTAAAGGGAGCCCTCTGGATTATGGGGTACAACACGAGTGAAATGATGACACGTCAATTGGTAGGAAGGAGCCACAAAGACATATAATGCCATTTTATCATGTGCATTAATTTCCATGAATTCTGTCTAGACCAAGGTAAGATACAAGGGTCAAATAAATTTAAATAGCTATGGATCATGCCTTGAAAATACTAATGCCTCTCTGAAAAGCTTTTATTAAATACATTATTCTCTCTACATGTGCTTACTGTAAAGCTTAAAAATATGCTTCCACCTGATGGCTAAAAAAAGCTTTAGTCAAGGATATTATAAGCACAATCTGCATTTGCTTGACACCTAAACTTTGATAAGCTTGACTGTTGCCAATTAGTTAATTTACAAAAACATTTTAAAATAAATGTTGTGCAGGGTATTTTTTTTCAGCAAGAATTTGCCAGTTAAAATAACTCAGAAACCTACTGTAAACAAAAGCATCAAGTCAAAGCTGTGCATCTCGGAGTGAAAACTATTAGAATTTGCATACCGGTATTTCTGCTGCCTTAAAAAAAAAAGTTTTACATACACTAATCTGCATCAGGCGATGTTTCCAACATTAACCTGGTTGCACTCCAGCCTTCAGGTTGTTCCGTATCGCATGTTCTTCAGATTCCACCTCTCCAACATCCTTACTTTGGAGAGCTACATTAAAACTGTGGACTCTCAGTGTTGTCACCTCTCACAACAGTGCTGTTTCTGCTAAAGTCCCATCATCAGGAAACATCAGGTTTCAGGAAAACTCTCATGCTGATGGCTTTCAACATGCTCCTGAATTTCATCCATTATGGCAAAGAAAAGCAAAAGTATGTAGCTAACGACATTTTCAAAAGAATGAAAACTACGAAACCTAACTGAAAAAATCATCAGTGCCTTCTTAAATTGCAAGAGTCTACGTCTAAATAGATTAAATATTTTCATTGTGATTTTCAAGTGCTCGGAATTAATGATGCTACTAAACACATGGAAAACCAGTCCACAATTAAATAGACAAGAACTCACAAAGCCTGCTGCAGATGACTGAAGTTATCACAGTGTCCTACTCACGACATTCTGTGTCTTTACACCACCTTAGGATCCAATTCTTCCTTCATAGCACTTCACAAGAACCTCAATATTGACTCAAAATGTTGCTTAACATCTCATGCCTGTTAAAGCCTAAAACCACAGATTCTGCACCACATTCACCAGGAAAACTACTACGTAGTTCAATATGTTAGAACCACCCCTCTACCAGAAGATACAGCCCTGCAGCTATCAGCAGAAGGCGGCACACCACCTCTGCCACTCCATATCACAGACCAGTGTACTCGCCCCGAACATCCAGGCAGGGAGGCGTAACCCACTGCAGCAAAGAGACAGACTTACATTCCCTTTACTCACTTCTGAAAACCAGAGTGGTAACATAGAGCAGAAAGGTGGTATGGACAGGATTACTCAAAAAGAAGTTTCATGAAAATTTTCCATTAATGGTCTGTAGAGCCCTTAGTGTATTGCAAGTTTTGAAGTGCTAAAGAAATCTAGTGATAAAGAGATCTAAAGCCTGCAATACAATGAGAGAGTGGAAACTTTAATGCTGTAAGAAAGCAACATTTTAAATGGTGATTGTATTCAACCATGGCACACACTACGGCTGCTCTCCACTCTACCTGCAAGTTTGGCCGAGGTGTGTTGGCACAATACAGCTTATGACAACATTTATATTCAGCACAGCATTAAGGTAAGGTAGCATTAAAAATCTGATATGCGCTGTTCAGAATGCATTGTTGCCAAATTAAAAGTTCTAAGTGTTCACAAAAAATAGCAAGAGATGACATTTGCCAGCCTGATGCAGGAAAGGGGAAAAAGTATTTCCTTTTACTTGGCATAAAGCCTGAGTTTGTACCATTATGCAAGGCATGCCCCCACTACCCTCTTCAGCAGTAAAGCATCTCACCACCTCATCTTTACTTCAGCCTCACAACTTTGGATTACTTTGTCACTGTATTTTCTCTCTTTTTTAAAATAATAAAAATATTTATTATTTTGATTTAAATAATAAAAATTTTAAAA
>NW_009197870.1:451-743 GCF_000690835.1 Fulmarus glacialis | reverse complement strand
CGACATTTCGGGGGGAAGAGACAAGGGAGGGATCCGAGATGGACGCCAAGCCCCAGCGGGATGAACAGGAAAAGCGGCTCAGGAATAAAGAGCAACGAGCCAGCAAAGAGCAGGTTTTTAATCCGTTTATCCCCTCGGATGCCATCGCGGGAGGGCTGGGGAGCGCTAATAGCCTTTCCCATAAAAATCCATCCGGAGCTGGGACAGCGCCGTGTTCCTGCACTGCTTCCTGCGGACAGGACAGCGGGCGATGGCTCCGCGGGGCTGTAAATGGACGTTAAAAAAGAGGGGG
>NW_009197870.1:0-202 GCF_000690835.1 Fulmarus glacialis | reverse complement strand
GGGACGGGACAGCCAGAGATGGGGGTCTGTCACCTCGGGACAGGAGGGACCTCTCGGGGGGACAGGGCAGCCAGAGGGGTGCAACTGACCCTGCTGCATCGGGGTCACCGGGCTGGAGGATTAAATAAACAGGCAGCAGGGCAGGACGTGGCCATGTGCCCGGCACGGGGGGTTTGGTTCTCCCCAGACGATGCCGCTTGGG
>NW_009197869.1:0-2981 GCF_000690835.1 Fulmarus glacialis | reverse complement strand
AATACAGTTCCTAAATATCTATGTCCAGTGACTGTTTAGATACACTAAGATATATAAGACATCTGTACAAATAATCTGACAAATATGACACAGAACCCAGGGAAGATTTTCTGCTTCCTGGAGTAGCTGCTGGGGGCCAAGTGAGATATTCTAAGATATCTAAAATTAATGAATCTAAATAAAAGTATTATAATCTACAGAATTAATCCCATCCTGAAATTGCTTGGTGAAGTAAGTAAATATATAGATTTATCTGAAAAAAATGTTCTTAGCTGCTTTCCCTTACTAAGCACAAATCAAAATTTCACATGGTGAATGACATTTTGAAAAGAGCACAAAAAAGAAAGATCTTCAGTTCATACAGTACAATAAAAACGGTTTTGGGAATTTGTAAGCAATCAAGAAAACAAATTTTCCTTTCTTGATCAACCCTTGTCTAGCAATCATTGAAAAACCAAACATTTCACAGCTTTATGACATAATTTTGCAATTCCTTCCTTCTTTTCTTTCACTTACTGTAACAAAGTTATTTAATATTGTAATTTTAGTATTACATAGAAGCTCCAAACAGAAACCAAACAACCACTAAGGAGTAATACACAGACTCGGAATGAGACTGAACGTTTTTTTTAGTGTTCCAGGGACATGATCTTGTAAAAAAATCCTTCATAAATGTCTTTGTTTTGTTCACAAATGAGAAAAAATGGAAAATTTGCATTGGCGTGTTTTTCTTTCCTTCAGATGTCTTTTTGCTGAGACTCCCTTACTTAATGTTAGAGACCTAACACTGAGAAGATTATGAAAAAATATTAATTCACTGACAGGGAGTCAGTCCATGGAGGAGAAAAAAGAAAATGAGTCACTGCATTTTTAACATTGTTGTCATAGAAGGACAATGTATGATACACTTCTAAGTGTCTATTTTTCTCTGCCAATTAATGCAGGAAGCATAGAAATTTTAGATCTCTGAAACAGAGTGGAATCCCACTTTTGTTTATTAAAAAAGGAATGTTAGCAAGTATGTTACCTGTTAGAGGAATCTTTTTTAAAATTTAGGGGGTCATCTTCATTCACATCCATAGGAACATTACCCAGGTTGTGCAGCTTATCTTCTCTCTATACCTCACCACAAAAAGCAAATCCTAAAAAAAGTAACAGACAAAAAATAATTCAAAACTTCATTACTAAGTGGGCTTTGCAGAACATCTGTCTTGAACATTGTAATACAAAGTAACATATGAAGACAGATACATTTTTACTGCAATATCTTTTATTGGAATTTATAATTACCTGTGAGTAAACTTAATTTAATGTTTATTAT
Source organism: Fulmarus glacialis (assembly GCF_000690835.1). Taxonomy (NCBI): domain Eukaryota; kingdom Metazoa; phylum Chordata; class Aves; order Procellariiformes; family Procellariidae; genus Fulmarus; species Fulmarus glacialis. The sequence continues at coordinate 1,660 of NW_009197869.1, read as the reverse complement.
CGGACAGAAAAATAAGTGAAGCTTTATCTGTCTCCACTTTCTCACCTGAAGAGTAATAAATATAAAAGGACTACAGTTACAACCAGAAAAACATTGCTTGTCTTTAAGAAATTTTTGCTTCATGTATTGAATAAATATTATTTTTTCATAAAATCATCTCATCCCTTTTTGCAGTGTACAGGATCTTTAAAGGTGTAGGCTCAACTTCTGTTGTCCTTTGCTTTTGTTTCTAGAACCCAGATTCATGGCATTTCTCCTGAGGGACTTAATTAAGGCTCCTAACTTGAATGCCATGTTACTTCGGAGACGAACAACAGCAAAAGCTCATTATAACCACCTGATAAAAGGAACCATTATGTGGTGGAATGCATGTCTCTCTTCATGGATTATGAAGGGAAATCAAGAAATTATTATGTTAAATTTCGTTTCACAAGGACTGGGAGTATGTATCTGAATCTAGGTCTCTTGTCGCTAGAACACCTGATATATTGTACATTTCCCTAATTACTCCTTTATTACATCTTGTATGGTGGTAAGGTTTCACAGGATGTGAGAGAGCGAGCCACCTTCAGAACATTAAACTTATTCTCTTATCATATATATTAAGAAAGGCTTGATTAATTACTTTCAGGCAGTGTTTCCACTCCCTCCACTTTGATTGTCGAAACACACACACACAAAAAAACACACACTCACAAAAAAATTATTAATTTTTAAGTGTCTAAGTAAAAGTAGGTTGAATATTAAGATACTTAAAGAAACAGAGTATTCATTTTTATAATATTTTTAAAGAATGTAAAAATAAAAATGAGTAAATTCTTAGCTATAAGCAACTGAATCACAAGCAAGAATCTTTCTGTTGTTTGTTAGTTTAGGATAAGCTGTCTGTTACACTACCCAAAGGTTTCACGTTTGCAAATATTTTAGGAAAAGATTACGTAATTGATGGTTTGACAGGTGTCAAAGACAAATGAGATTACCTGGTCTCCGGAACCCTTTATTATGTCTAATGACAGTACAAGGAAACTGTAATTAAGAATTTATCTGTTTTAAATGTTTACGCTTAGAACAGAAATAGCCAATCTCTTTCTTCTGTTCAGGTCTCCAGTAGGTCTGTGATATGATATGTTTCAGAACAACAGTAGTCAGAGCCTTTGTATTATACCTATGGCATTGTATGATTTGGGGCATATTCCTTCCCTTTTTTGTGTCTTTGAGGACAAGAAGACTCAATCTGTATGTGAAGAGTTTGGGGAGTTTTGGAGATAATACAAACACTTTGAATTCCAAACTTCATGCTGAGGGAATGTATGCTGCAGAGTCTGAAATGAATTGTTCATTTCCCTGGTGACTTTGTGCAGGGATGAAGATGCCAGCTGCACCTCTCTGGGCAGTCCTAGTTCTATGATCCAGTGCTGATTTGCTAACAAGCTCCCATTCTGAAATCAAGATGTATCTACATTTCCCTGGGCTCTAGCTTTCTGTTCCTCCCAACTTAGGAGTGGAAAAGATATATCAAAGAGAGCCTGCATATTCAGAAGACAACATGTTCTTGTGGAGGTTTACTTCATTCCACATAGAGAGTGAGTCTGTCCCTGTCCCGTCCCTTCCCTCTCCTCTCCTTCCCTCTCCTTTCCTTTTCTTGCCTTGCCTTGCCTTG
>NW_009197868.1:0-33686 GCF_000690835.1 Fulmarus glacialis | reverse complement strand
CAGCTCTGGCTCAGGGGCGATGCTTCACATGGGGCTAAATAAACCCTAATGCATTATTTATCCGGCCTCGAATTAATTCCCATCCAAACTAGGCATTAAGTGCCTCGGTAATTACTGTCGATAAATCACTAGCACGCAGACACGAGGGCTGGACCTGGCTCCTTCTGCTAATTGGCCACGCATCAGCGTTATTAGCATGCCTCTTTCAGGGAGCAGCGCTGATCCCGCACTCTCCCTCTGCATCTTCCTCCGATAGCGCTCAACGGACGCTTTTACTCGACAAGGATCAGATCAGGAGCTGAATCTCTCCAAGCCCAAGCCAGGGAGAAAAAAGGACACAAAGCACAAGCCGAGAAGCTTGCGCATCTGATAAGGTTGTGCGTTAGAAGAAATACCAAGTGCGCTGGTCCAGAGGGCAGCGGCGTGCTGAGCACTGCATCCCTCCCGGGGAGGTACTCCGGTGAGAGCCGGGGAGCTGAGCGAGAAACGACCCACTGCTCTCTGCAAGGAAGAAAAATCTCTCTTGCCTGCACCGACAGCTGGCAGGATGGGCACTGGGGAATGCCATCGCTCCATTTTAGCACCCATCATTTTTATTTGTACTCCTTGTTAAGCTCTCCCTCACACCTCCCGGGGGTGGGGGAGGCAAAGTCTGCAGTCAGTAATGGGGGGAGGAAAGGGCAAACATTTGATGAAATAGTTAGATATTATTAAATAGTATCTATAAACTATAAATGAATACTTGGATGAAAATTGAATCTGAGTAACTGACACATCCTGCCCCTGAGCTGCTCTCAGCACAACCTCCTTCCTCACCATCCCCATCTGCCTAGCAGGTCCTTCTGCAGTGTAGAAAAGGGGGTAAATATTTCCCTAGCAATGTGTATGCCCTGCAGTATCACCCTGCAGGTTTGTATTGCTGAGTTGCATTGACAAAAAGCATCTGAGATCAGCAGCTTTCTCATCTGCCAAGAAGATCCATCATATCTTGGATACTGAATAGTGGCCATCAAGTCCTATCTCCAATAGTGGAAGAGGTTCTCTGGCACTTTACAGAGGCTGTACTTCTCAATGTGCAGGCTGCAGCAATGGCTAAGATGTTTTGGACCGTTAGCTGCTTTAGCTGCTGGTGGAACCAGCTGCTTAGAAGTGATTGTAAATCTTTAAGTTCATGGTGGCCGTCTCAGATTTACACACTTGTAAATGAGACTAGAAGTGGGATCTGAACTGTTGTCTCTGAATACACAGGCTCCTGCAGTTATCTCCCCACTAATCATCTGTATTAGCTGGGCTTCAACACAGTGAAGGGTAGCTAACTGGTGATTCCCTTGGCCAACAAGCTTAGCAAGCGTCCTGATACTGTGGCTAACCAGCAAGAGGATCAGCAGATGGAAGTTATGCTTCTGCCTTTCTGACAACCTCAGTCCCTGGCTCAAAAAGTCATTCCTACCAACCATTTAACAGAACTCTTTCTCTCTCCATATTTTTAGCATTTCTTGTCCGCTTCGATGCTGTTTATACACATCATTTTGCAGTTTGAGCAGGAAGCCAAAAGGTGTGTACAGTAAAACACGACAAGAGATAAAGTTAACTGAACTTTTAACCTCATGGGAAACATGGGACACTTCATCCTGCTAAGTCACTTCCCACGAAAGCTTGATTTCCCTTCTTGGGAAAGGCATTATATAGGGACCTATATAAAAAATTATCATGCTCATGGGTAAAATGAAAACATTCAATCAAATAATAGCGAAGTTCAACACTAAATGCTAACTTTGAAGGTTTTTTGGTTAAATAAAAAAGTACTTAGTGTAAACAGAAATATTCAATTTGATCCTGTTTGAAATGTTTTGCTTTGACTTAAACATTTTCAGCCCTTCTTAAAACAATTTTTAAAAGGGAAACATCATTTAAATGCTTTTTTTAAAGTTGGAAATTTCCTATTTTTTTCCCCATCTTAAACACAATAAATTCAGACCTGAATTTCTCAGATGTACTCTTTGGGGCAAATAAATTGTTTGTCAGGGGGGGAAAAAAAAAAGCTATAAAAAATGCCAACTGAGAGAGAAAAAACCAATCACCTCCAGCAAGTGGTAGTGGTTCCATGCTGGCTACAGTGCTTTGCTCTGAGAATTTGAAGAAATACTTCCTGAAAGGACACTGAGAATAGGTCCAATAGAAAGGTAGTCTAGCAAGTGTCTAGAAGGAACCAGACCCCATGGGAATGTTTAATCCCTGAAGCTTGTGTACTGAACTACTTAGACTGAGCAGGATAATTAGGACAACATATCTCAATGGTATGTATTTACCTCAATTCTCCTGTGAGTTTCACAGCCCCTTTCCATCCCACAGCTAGTTTCTCAGGGTATGTGTTCCTCTGCTGCACCAACCCCACAGAACCACATCCCACAGGGGCCCTGTCCATGGAGCAGGGCTGGGAATGCACTTTATCTGTAGCCCAAGTCAACTCTTTACCTGCATCTGTCCCACACCACTGCCAGCTGCCCCTTCAACACACATACAAGAGGCTTTTTGAACATATACCCTTTTATATAAAAAGTGCCTATGTAAAAGGTGACAGAGCTCATAGTCCATGGTGATGCAGGAGGGAAAAAAGGTTGAGTAATGGCTGATTTAGCTTATTCTCCCTACATCAAGTTTTGTCTGACTCAGATGCTGCTTCCAAATGGCAATGGTATTGACAACCTTAATTGCTCGTGAAGGACAGTAATTGCAATCTGAAGAGTACATAATTTAAGTATACTGAAGTTCATCTGACAGTTCATCTAGGGACAATTATTTCAGTGCAGTAATTTTACTTAAAGGAAAGGACTGTAAAGATGTGAAGAATGAAGGAATAATCTGTGAAAGTTCTATTTTTACTGTATTTGCATCAGGTCTCTCCCTGAATATGCAGTCACATAGTAGAAAAAAAGGGATACTGGTTTAGCCCAGCCCAACCAGGGATATATTAGCCCCATATTTCGTTGCTAAATAAAAGCTAGTAAGTACAGGGGTGGTAGAACTAAGGAAAATAGAGATACAGGTCTGTGACACCAGTTCTTCCCTCTCACCTAGCAAAGATATCGTTGTGGGGAGTTTGAAAATACCCTTATTAGAGAATTTAGACAGAAATACCAGAAAAGGCATCTGGGCAGGCTCCCCAGCTTGAGAGTACCTGAAGTTGTGTGCTGAGCCTCAGACTGAGTCCTTGCACCAATGATTCTGAGTAATACCTGCCTGCTCTTCAGAACACAACTCATCTGTGTCCTTGCTACTGAAGCCTGGGGTTATGATACCAGAAAAATTCTTGCATAGTGGTGCTGAAGGAGTTGCAGTGGACTCACAACAAGCAGCAGAGTTGCTCTTGCACCTAAGCACACTCTACAAAGACTACAGAAACCTGTATTGTGGCCCTGAAGTGCACAAATAGCCTTAACAGCCCTGACCAGCCTCACCTGGCCAGCACCCACACCCTCTGCCCATAGGCCCAGGAGCTCCATTTAAGGCCAGGCTTGGGGCTTCACTTCCAGCCTGAGCTATCTTGTAGGAATATTGATCTCCAGCTCAGCTATACTGATGTATAGGTCTGAACTGTGATCTATAGACTCTTTTCTCAGCTTGACCTTGTATCTGTCTTGTTGCTGTGGATCTACCCAGCAATTGCTGGATTGTGTCTAATACTGGTAACCTCCATCCAATCTGACTATGAGCTGTGGGTGGTTTTCCTGGCTTAACCCTAGACCTGCTTCATCATCATGAATGTGTTTGATGATCTGGACTCCTGATTGAACCTGACCATCATTTCTAAGTCTCTCCTCCTTACCTCATTCAGATACTGTGGGGACTACGCCCTACCCTACTGTGCTGTCCCTCCCTTTCCCTTAGGGAGCAAATGGCCATTGCTGGTCACCCCGTTCCAGAGCTAGGCTAAAGGTGACCCAATTTAGCAGGCTTCTCAGAGAGACTTAGGAAGCTGCTGAGGTGTAGGCAATAAGACTTTTATGACTGACTGATCTTGAGATACCAATGTCAAGGTGTGTACCAGTTGTTGGAAAACACTGCTCTCATGGTTATATCTCTCTGCTTGTCCAAATCCAGAATGGCAGTCTATCATACAGCACTAAACATCTGCAAGACTAGAAAACAGAAATTAGCTGACTAACCAAGTACTAGAGAAGCGCTGCTATCTGTCTCTTAGGTGAATCTAAAAATAAATATGTTTATTGATTATCTGCTGCCTGTTTGGAATGTGGAAAAACTCTTCTGTATATCACAAGTGTTTACCATTGATTGCTAAGCACACATAATGAAGGAAGGTGATGTGGCCTAGGGATTAGAAAACTTAAGGAGAGTGGGGAGGCATGGCCTCCAGCCTTAATGACAACAGATTTCCCATGGCTACAAGCAAGATACTCAGTTCCAGGTCCCATTCACCTCTATGCAGTGTTTTGAGACCTGGCATTGGCAAGTGCTGTCTAAATGTAGAAGATGATAATGATAATAAGTTACTGCAGCAGGGACACTCACAGAAGATATGATTCATCTGTTGGCACCAAGGCTGATGGCTGGAGGCTATGAAACATGTTGGGTGCTTGAGACGGAAAAGTGCGTGGGCCAGTGAAGTTGCTGAATCTGTGGGGGGGATTGAATGGATCTCTGTTTCCCCAGGCCGCACACACAGCATGCTGTCACCTACCAATTATTACGCAGCATATCCTTTTTTCCTCCTCATCTTCTGCTTCCATATGCAGGCCAAGGACTTGTTGTAACTAGCTGATGGATGTATTTTCTTTACTTATCAGCAAGATGCGTCTGGGTCAAAGCCCAAGATCTAACCACCCTGAACTTTGGCACCATTGAAATCCAGATCCAGTTTATTTAGATTGCAACTTTGGTTACAATCTGTTCTCATATGGTATAAAATGGAGTTGATGGAAAAGGGTCCAAAAAACAAGAAGGACCATGGTGTGCATTTTGAGATCAATAACTGCAGCAGCATTGCCTCTGCAAGGCAAGCTAGAACAAATATGTATATAGGAACTGTGGGAATTCTGCTGAAGATTGGGCATAAATGGACAACTTCTAAAGTATCTAATGACCAGAAGGAATTTCAGTTTGATATGACCCTTGCTTCCTGGCTGAGCGATCACCAGTTCAAACCTCTTGATGATGCCATCTGTTTTTTCAGGTGAAAAGGGCCACTGGTCTTTCAGCTGCCAGTAATCAGTGGTTTTATTGGCAGTCTTAGGAGATATACCAAGAAATACTCAGACCATGAAGAGAGAATTCCCCTGTTCTCCTTTTGAAATGGCCTCTTTAGATCCAGGTAAGCTGATGATGCAGGATGGAGAAAGTTGTGCAGATGTTCTAGAGCAGCTCTGGAAACAACTGGAAGCTCAAAGGTATTTTTGAGAAAAATTAATAGTTCATGAAAAACTTTAGTTCAGGGATTACCTAAGGCCGAGAGATAAGGAATAGAGCAATTTCTTTAGGTTTGGCTGAAAATTAAGAAAATGCATAAGCCTAATGGCATCTTGGGCTTCCCAGGGGTAATGCTTCCCAGAGGAGGCAGTGAATATGCCAAACATATTAAGACTACTAAGAGAGGACAGAACTATGATCTCATGGAATTACGTTCAGGAATGAGGGGTAAGGTGGAGACCATATACAAGAATAATTTTTAATGTTTTGCAGAGTGAAACTAGGCAATTCCTGGGTATCTTTATAATTCTTTTACAGTCACTGTTCCTTCCCATCTAGTCACATCCCACAAATGGGTCAGGAGTACTTCATCTTTCATCTCAGGATGTAAGAGTGAATCTCTCTCTCTAGAGAGCAGCTACAGCTTGAGAGAAGGCTATAACACAGCTGTCATAGACTTCAGTGGGGCAAGAAACTTACCAAGCAGAGATACTGCTGGCAGCCAAAGATAGCTTTCATTTTTTTCTCCTCTGCAGTGATGAACACGCACAAAGTGTACCTATATCCCTGCAGGATCTCTCCTACTACTGTAGCAAATACCTGAAAATAATTTGACTTTATTCAGAAGAGTGCCCTGTGAGTAGGAAGAATAGGTATTTTACTTAAGTGACCTGCAAAAGCACTTTGAGAATTGTATGTTATTCTTCATAGTAGATAAAGAAAGGCTGACATGGTATTTTCTTTCCCTTTTTTTGTTTATATTTGACAAACATCAAAGATGTTGATGTGCTCTTTCTGGTTTTGCTATAAACAGTGGTCTCTGACCATGCCGAGGGTGTGCACTATACTAATGAGAAGCAAAATCTTTAACAGAAATTTCTGACTTGTAAGAAATTACTAGGCAGTGCAATTGAAGAGGTGACAAAAGAAAGGCTAGACAATTCTGAATGATCTGATAAAGATTTCCAACTTTGTTTTGTGATGCACCTTCATGCATTGGAGTCAGGCAAGATTTAGATTATGAATGTAAAAACTTTCTTAAAAACAATAAATCTCTTATAAATCCAAAGATTCTAGACTTCTCTAAGCTTTATAAACAGTGACACAAAGCATGTTCCTAGTTCTTATTTAATTTTGTATATTTTCTGTTCTGTACTAGTCTTTGTGGTATCATCCTTATTACACCAAGGGCAATGCCAGGAACGGAGATTATATGCCCCCTTAATTCTCTTGCTATTGCAGTATTCCTAAACACGTCTGCAAGCAAAGTTTTCTTCAGTAATGAAGGCAAACACAGGGTTACTGAGACAAGGTGGCTCCAAGTATTGCTCTCATTTGCCTTTCACAGGGTAAGGAAATAAATTACACATAGAATGGATACTAGTTGTATGGACTACCAGTGCCTATCTTAAATTTGTGCCTAGATGATACTTTTATTAATGAGGCAGACAGAAATCTTTTTACCTTTGCAGTATCTACTGGAGACACCCCAGGGTAGATCAGAGACTTTGAATTATTTGTTTCTGCTCCATGCAAGATCTAGTAGATATTTTCCAATCTGAAATAGAATGGCAATGACACTGCAACTTGTGTCTCATAGCCAGATAAAATACTGAGTAACTGAAGGTAAATACAAATAAATTGTTCCCAAATCGTACTTGGCTTGAAATCTGTTTCACATCTGAATAGGGCTACTCAAATGGTTGAGGACTAGGACACATCATCTACAAGGAAGGGTTGAGGGAGACAGACTTGCTTAATCTGGCAAAGAGGCTAATGGGGGATCTAATTGCAACCTACAACTAGTTAAAGGACAGTTTCAAAGACTACGAAACCAAACACTTCTTGGTAGTGGCCGATGCTAAAATAAAAAGCAATGCCCCCAAGTTTCAGCTTAGAATCTCAGATTGGAGTCTACGAAAAACTTTTTCACCAGGAGGGTGGTGCAGCACTGGGGCAGATACTCACAAAGAACGTGAGATCCCAGTCTTCAGCGGTTTTCAAGGTGGCTAGATTAGTCTGGTTTTGGTGCTAGCTCTGCTCCAAACAGAAAGCCGGCCTAAGTAACCTCCAGAGGTCCTTTCTGTCCAACATTTTTGTGAGTCTGTCTGAAAGCCTGTTTTCTGCTGCTATATCTGTTGGTCTAACAAACTGCTGCTTTTCTGTCCAACCCTTGCCTCATTATCACCTTCAGATCATCACAGGTCTAACAGAGCTGCTATTGCAATCAAACCTGTCAAATCAGGGAAATAGCAGCTGAAGGTCTTCCCTACATCATTGCCTCTTTCAAATCAGAAATTGTCTATGAAATGATTTCTGATTTTCCCGAACTTAATTTCTTGATTCCAATACAGAAAAGCATTTAAAGGCTTAACTTAAACTATGAGAGACTATTCACATGCTTCACATCAAAATACATGCTTCACTGACCTGCTGGATCAGAATTTATTGGAGTAGTTCACGTTGTTTGGATTTTGCATTATGTAAGCAAAGCATAGAGCCTCAAACTTCAAAGGAAGCTACATGACCAAGTCCCAGTTAACTGTGCTGCCCAGCCCAGTCTGATTCTAATTGTATCATCTACACAGTTATGCCTCCAGATGTATATTGACATCAGTCTGCTCTCACTCAGATCTCACATCAAAATTTGTCTGTTTGAGTTTCTCTGACATTCCTGGGACAGGTGGAATGTGAAAGCCTGAAGAGATTACTGATTTTTCCCTTGTTCATGTTCCCTGCACCTTTGAGAACAGTGACAGCAATACATCCTTTAGTCAGGAGCTGCAGAACCTCGTGAATCAGCCACATTAAAACACAGTAACCTGGGCAATCACTTATCCTATCTGTCATCTATGGGCCTAGAAGAAATGAGGTCCTTGATTCAGAGGGGAGATACAGAAATGCATTATTTAAAACTTAAATGCTATCTCTGCAGAATGGAATTTTTTTTTCTTTTAGTGGCAGGAACCAAAGAGCAGTGCATGCATATTTTAGACACTGGGGACTGAGGCTGGCATCCTCAGGAACATATCTCCTCCTGCTGTGTCAGGGAAAAATATAGTCATTTACGCAGATCTCATTCAAAATGAGAAACTAGGGTGAAAACTGGAGGCTAGGTGAAAAATGAAGGGAGCTAAAAATTTCAAATGTGCTGTTATTTTAACACTGACCCATTTTTCTTCTCTTTCAAATAATTTTAAGCAGAGGGGGAGAAAATAATGAGATTAAAATAGAGCTGTAACTTAATGACTTCTGGACTTGGGTTTTGGAGGCCCAGGTAAAATCTGTGGCTCTGCCACTAGCTGGCAATGTGGCCCTGAGTATGTCACTTCAATTCTTAATGTCACTGTTTCCAGCCTGCAAAATGGAGATTGTAATATTGACCTCTGATAAACTTTTCAAGATGCATGGAAGAAAAATGCCCAATAAAATGGGTTCAATATAAGTTGTATTACTTACTAAGCAAAAATGTGATCTGAAAATTTCTTCCTCTACATATTTTTTGATCAAAATGTAACAGAAAAATGTGAAAAGCATTTTTGTTTTTTAAATAATGATGTCAGCATTTCCTTGGGGAAAAATAATTTAGGGATCATAGTCTTTTAAAATCAGCATTCAGTTTAGAGCAGATATAATCCTAATAAAAGTGGTCTTAATTTTGGTAATCAGCATCTTATTTAGAAGGATGCCTCTTTCCTGGAAGATGACAAATACTTCTTCCCTTTCCCTGCCCCAGTATTAATATGTGGAGCGGACTTATTTGGACTATCCAACTGTGTATTTATACAAATGTCTTCTCAGAGATGATCTCCTGTGGAGACTGTCCACTCATAGCAGCTGCAATGTAATGAGTCTGCATAGAGATACTTCATTTGAAAATCAGAAATTTGTAGCAACAAGAAAAACCCCATGGTTCTAAATCCTTAGCAAGACAGTTTCTAAGCTTGTGCTCCTGCAGCGAATTTACAGCTTGGGGAAAAAACATGTACTGAAAAGATCTATATTACTCGATTTACAGAGACAGAACTGAACTGTTCATTAAAGTTGTATGAATAGGATTTTTTTTGTTTTAAAAAAAAACAAATAACCCTCTAAAAATTAAAACCCTCTAAAACTCCCCACAAATGACATTTATCTCGGGATATTCTGTTTTATGTTATGCTTTATTTAGCCTTACTAATATTTTTGTTTGATGTTCAAATGAAAAATGCCTTTTCAAAACAAAACATCAACTAGTTTAATTTTGAAAGTACTGACATCAGTCTGCTCTCACTCAGATCTCCCAACAAAATTTGTCTGACATTCCTGAGATATCCCTTATTTTTTTCCCTTTGCCAAAGCTGACCCAATTTACAAGTAATTTGCTTCCCCCCAAAAGTCCATTCTTCATTCACAATCTTTTATCTGCTCTGCTACATGCTGACACCTTTATAATCTCTGCCCCTGTTTTCCAAGTGGCTTCTCTGCTGGGTACCCAACTGAAACCTGTCCATTCCAGAGGCTGGTGGAGTATGAAAATGTAATCCTAGAAATGCTCAAATTGCTGAAAGTAAATAAACAGGAAAGTAAGTCGTTATATTTTGTGTTGTGATACTCTCCCGTCTCATTATTTAAGATGGACTGAGGAAAAGAAATAGAAGCTTCAATTATAACATGAAAATGAACTGCATACCTGCAGCTGTGTATTTCTGCTGCCTCATGTAACAGCAGAGCTTGAAAGCCTTTCTGTCGTACTGCCACCTGGTGACGCTCAGAGAGGAAGGTGCCAACACAAAATATGCTCAGAATAAAGACTGCCCATGTTACTGCTGAGACCCACAAACAAAGTAATGTCTGGAGCTGGGGCAGAAGCTAAAAGGCTGTGAGATATAATTTCGTATTTATGGTCTGTATGGACAAAATAGGTGCGTGGGAAAAGAAGAGCTCTGAATATCTCTGGCAGGAATGCCTGTATTGGGCAAAGGCAAGCTGTTTGAATTTTTCATCTTTATTCTCATCTCATTTGAGGAAAAAAAGAAAAAGAAATAAAAATAGAAAACAGAAGTTTAATGGAAATGAAAAAGGATAAGAACTTAAATAGAAAAAAAAAATACCACTAGAGCCTGGCATGTCTACATTAAGTATTTAGTCATACACTTGCCATCTGTGCATTCAGGATGGCTTTTAAGATGGATCCCATCTCTGAGCTACTCCTCCAGTTGTGCAGAATAAAACACAAGCCATGGGACTGACTTTGACCAATTTTTTTGCACTGGTAACACTGCCAATGGTCTGAACACAGGTTCTGGTATTAGTTTGTTGCTACATAGTTGGCACGAAGGGGACAAACCTTGCAGATTACATTCTCAATGTATGTTGGTTCCAGACTTTTACAAGGTAGACTTCTGCTTCCTTCAAGTTAGAGGCATCTGCACATTCCTCTAAGCATTGTGTAGTGACCGATGCATTGAGATACAAAACAATTATTTAAGTTTCACCTCATGATTGGTGTCTGTTCTTTAGGTGGCTTAACAACACCTACAAGCCTTCTTAGACCTCCCTGTGAAGCCTGCCATTCACATTTCCCTGCTTACAGAGAGGCAATTCTCCCAGGCAGAGACAGCCCTAGAGACCCTGTGTCTGAACTGGCATCCTAACACGCAATCTTGCAGAAGGAATTTGCTGGTTTGTCAGCTCTAAGCCACTGCTCTCCAGCCCTGGAAAGGTATTACAACAAAAGGGACTCCTATCTGACACATAGCCGCTGAGGAGCCTGTTGCTCTTCCCTCCTGTGGTGCGCCTCTCTGCAAGGCAACTACTGCATTCTTTTACCAGTTCCTCTTTTACTCCTTATGGTAGCTTCAAATCTGAAAGCTGTGCTTTCAAGTTCTGCTGAATACACTGAGCTTGCAAATGATCACGTGGCCAATAACTAGTTTCTCGTTGCTCTACTTTGCTTTTTTAACAAAGTATTTCTATGTGTTTAGCGCTAGGGTTTAATTTCAAATCTAGTATTACCTCTCTGCTGAGCAGCAGCAGCAATTTTGTGTATCCTTATAGGTCAAGTTTCTAGCACAAAAGAAAACACTAATATAGAATCTGGCTATAAATTAAGTAGAGATTAAGGAGATTTGTCTTATTATTTACCAGCCTAGAACAGAGTTATCTGAACACCCTAAAAGCAGTCCTTTCCTAGGAAAAAAAGGAAACCACAGTCTCCAGGGAAGCTATCCAGCTTCAAGAATTGTTTTTTAAACCAGAGCATACCAGGTAGCAAAACTACTGCTTTCATCAGTTTGTCCCCATTCTTTCTGTCCAGAATTTTGTATGACATGGCAAAAGCTAGCAACCAAATGCAACTGAAGTATTAATTCTATAAATAAGGAATTAAAGAGAGGGGAAGATACATGAGTCTAGTTCAGACAGCTAGAAGAATATTTGCAGAAAAGCCAGGCTTATCCATGAATAAGGTGGGATGGCTCGTTAAGCATGCTTATTAGCTATTTGAAGGTACCTGAGTAGTTATCACTGTGGGAAAGCAGCCTTCCTGGATACATGCAGAGTCTCTCTAGGAGCACAGCTTAGAGGAGAGCAAGGTCACAGGAGCAGGAGTTTATAAATAGACTTGGGAACTGCAAAAGGAAAAATAATAGTAGTTAGTAGGAGACATATCAGAGATAAAAATATGTCCGCATTCATACTTGTGTTGCAAGGATTTTGCTTAATTTGTTTAGCCTGAATTTCAGGCTCCCTGTTTCCTCTAAGATGACGATGAGAGTTGCTGCAGGCTGTGCAAGCTACACAACATCCTTGCAGAGAGCAAAGAGGCGTGTTCAACAGGAACTAGGACCAGTTTCTGAGACTTAAGAAAGTGGTGTTGTCTGCAGAGGTTTTGGTGCTGCTTCTGCAGAGAGGGAGAAAAGTAAATCTTCCAAGAAAATAGCTCTTGGTCAATATGTGTTTATGTAATTATGTTTTGTGCTTTTGTCTGAGGCTGTGTCTGAGAGTGGTATTATGTGTTAAAGTCTACTTTTCTGTTTTGTAAATATTTGTAAAAATTTTCCTGCAGAACTTCTGTATCATGATCCTTTCATTCAACAACTTTTGAGTTGATCATGAAAACAATGAATTCCTGGGTATCCTGTAGTAGAAAGTTAACCTGAGGTACAGGAGGGGGGAGAAATGGTATGCCATTGTATTTTGCATCAGCCTTTCGACTTCCTCAATCTCATTAGTCTAACATGCCTTCTAGTGTGGAGATCATGTTCAGTCAAGCTGCCTTAAAAATTTTCCTGCACAACATTTTTCTAGTCAATAGGTGGCATTTAATCAAAATAGCAGCTTCCCAGAGGAACTTTCGTATTTGATACTTCTGGGGGAAAAAAAAAAGATTCTGTTCATTTGATCAAGATGTTTGGTTCTGACACTTTCAAACAAGAATGTTTTCACTTTTGTTACAACCAATTTTTAAATGCGGTTTCTTTTTTCTTGTGTTTTTAAAAGTTGATATTGTTTTACTAACTCTGGAATAATTTTGGTGGCATTTAGTTAAGCACAGAATTTAAAAAAAAAATGTAGTTTAAAATTATGTAGGGTATTTCTGTGATTATATAGTCCAGTGATTTCCCCCCCTACACCACCACTTACTACTTTTAAAGGAGCCACAAAATATGAGCAAAGCGGGGGCGGGGCTGTCAAGCAGCAGAATTACACTTGCTGTGTAAGGGTTCATCGGAAACTACTTCAGGATTACACAGATTGTAAAATGCTGAAAACCACTGCACCAGTCTGACCTCTAAGATGCAGGCTATTGGATATACTGTGGTTTGTTCCTGTTTAAACAACAAAAACATTGGAAAAAAAACCATTTTGATTTACAGATTTTTGTTGATGGAGGGAATTTGTTCCAATTTCCAATGAAACGTTTTGAAATAACAGAATTTCATGTGACAAATTATCCTTGTCATGTAACACTGCTACTACTGATCAAACCTTACCAGCGCCAAGGTGCAGGCTGGGTGCCAGGGGGCACAGAGGATGGGTTGCAGACCGCCTGGCCTTGCTCAGGTGGAAATGCCAGGGGAAGGAAATGGATCCCTTTCCTGAGACGTTAGGAGCTTGACTCCAGCACTGACACTGCAAACTGTCCTGTCTTTTTACAGCCAATCAGTCATGGCGCCAGAGTAGTCAGTGGTGTAACTAGACCTCCCGATCCAGACTAAGAGTGCTTAGGTCCAAGGGCAACAGGCAGAGAAACGTTGCCTCGCAGATACACTATACCCCTTTACCAGCTACCAGTCTCATGGCTTCATCAGCATGAGCTCCGTTCAATTTAAAGCTGAAGTTTAGTTACCTGTGCAGGTGTACAAATATGCACGTTACCTTACAATCTGCATAGTGTGGCCATGCATCGGTACACGCTGCCTTATTTTCCTCAGAGGTGGTGGTGCTGCCTGGGGGTGGCAGGCCTGGGCGGGAAGGCTGCCTCTCGAGGGCCGTGGCCCAGTTCGGGGCTGCCTGGCAGCATCGGCAGAAGCTGGCTTTTACTTCCTACCTCCTCAGGGCTCTGCCTTCCAGGGAAAACCCGGCCAAAGAGCTGGGGTGGCCTTCCCTGCTGCCCCAGGCCTCCCTTCACGTGTGTGCCAGAGGGAGAGGAGCTGAGCTGCTCAAGCTGACAGTCCTGCGGCTTTTCACTTCATGGCCCGCTGCTTTCGCTTCTTTGGGAAGATTTGCTGAAGGAGCTGAACGCCTCCTTCATTGCAGATTTCAAGGTTTACTGAGAAAAATGATGAGTGAAAATGATGGTTAAGCAGATGGTTGAAGTTTTTGCATTGCCTTTCTCTGCGGTCTCTCTGTCAGCTTCTGTTCTGCCATTGAAAAGAGGGGAGGAAAATGAAACAGTGTCGCTTCCCTTTATGATGTTAAAGAAATGAAAAATGATTCAATGAACATTCTTTTTTCTTGATAAAAAGAATGTTCATTTAAAAAAGAAGGTAGCTGGATTTTAGCAGGAAAGATGAAGAGTGGGGAAAAAACCTGCAGCTAGCTCAACTTTTGGACACTTTGCAATGTTAAAAGGGACATGCGTTTAACTGGCTTTTTTTCTAGATTGAAGGTTATAAATGTGCAGCAGAAAAATGTATTGTCTCAGCAAAATCAGCTGCATTTTATTTCTTATGTCTACAAGGAGAGAAGATTGTTGAAGGGAGAAATACGGGCTTTTTGGCAAAGATCCATCCTGTTTGGGTTTGCAGTTGAGCTGAACTATCAGCCCCTTGGACAATGGCAACTGCACAGCAATTGCCAGAGGACGTGTTTGCTCTTGGTGTAACCAGTCAGCCCATTTGGTGAATCTAATGCAACTGAAATGTGTTGCAAATTGGGTTTCAGGAGAACATGAGGGACATTATTTGATGCTGTGAGACAGGCGGACCTTGTAGTTATCTCCAGATCCTTGCCTCAGGAAGCCCACTGTATGTCCCGCTCAGGCAGGACGTCTCATCTCCACTGGGCCGTGCATGATCTTAAGAGTGCTGTCCCTGTCAGATGGCAGTTCCAGTCAGTGTTGGTAGAGCTAGCTTCTGGGTTCAGGAGGTTATTAGTGCCCTTTCTAGAAACCTTAAACTAAGGGTTCCTTTGAACTAGGTGCCCTGCACAGAGATACAAATGCAAGTATGTGGGAGACATGCCTTTTTTTTTTTCTTCCTGTGAGATTCGGGGAAAAAGGATGAAGAAAGGAAGGATTTTTCTTTCCATTTTTGTAGGTGGAGGCACAGTGCAAGGGGTTGTTAACATAAACAGCTCAAACTGACAATGTCGTTGTGGCACTGTCTCCTGCTACATTAGCTATTAGCTTGTCTTTACCCCTTGAGTTATTTTTACTACAGATAATTTGGTTACAGCTGTTTTGCTCCAGTGAAGCAGAGATTAAGCAGAGGGCGTGTTGAAACTCTGGACTTTCAGCCCCATCAGTGCAGAACGAAAAAGAGAAATGGTACTTCCTCTGCTGTGTGGATTAGAAATCTACTAATGACTGTGTGGCTGTATGAGTCCTGACAGCATCTAGTGAGGGGTGCACCACTGGATAGGGAAGGCTCCTGGAAAATAAACCTCTCTGATCAAACAGCATGGAGGGGCTGCTGCAAATGACCTTCTGTTTTGTCGTTTTAAACTGACACTAAAAGGGCGGAAATGGAGCACATTTAGGCTTGTTTCTGAGTTAGGAAAGGGAAAATGATGTCCCCCCTGGGTTGGTATTAATATTCTTTTCTGTGTCTCTGTGCTTCTGCCATTCATCCCACCACTGTGGTTTTGGCTAGATTGCAACTGGGAAAGTATCGGCTAATATGTGAACACCCTAAGGCATAATAGTGGATGTGTTGGCACAGCCTTTTGCAGGCTGTGTGAGCTTGCTCAGCCTGTGCTCAGAGCTGCCCAGAGGCCTCGCAGCCATGTCGGTGCAGCAGTGAGCTCAGCCAGGCCTGTGTGCGTCTCAGTGGGGCTCACTCAAGTGGCCAGATGCAACATTCACTGGAGCTGCCCTGGGTGTGAGTAGCTCAGAGTGTGACCTTGCATCTGCCTGGAAAACACCCTATAGATTATACTTATTTTAGCTAATGCTTTCCAAAACCTGGTCAACTTAAGGCTACTATCTGTACAGACTAGAGTGGAGTATTTTCCTCGGGATGTAAGGTATATTTCTGTGTGCAGCAAAGATACAGAGCTGCTTAATTCCTGGTATAATCTGTAAAGGAATGAACTAAACCCATGATTTTGCTGCTGCCTCTATTGTTGATCTTTCTTTCAATAAATACATTTCCACATTAAGGGATGAGAACAATCCTCTGGGACTGTTCTATGCCAGAAACATCACTTCATTGAGAGAGGTCCTTGCAGTTTATAGGCAATCGCTGTCCTGTCTTATTACTTAACCCTATCGAACAGTGAAATCAGTCCCTTCAAGGCTTGCTGCTTTTACCTTCAGAAACATCAGAAGTCTCCAGTCTGGATACTGCCCTAGCTTAGCTGGAAGAGAAAGTTAGTTTTCCTCCCGAATACTTTTTCAGGCATTTGAGTGAAGTAGATGTTAACAGAGAACAGATGGTGTTAACCACCTAGGGTAAAATCCCCTCAGGTTTCAGTCACTCTAAGGCCCTGATCCCACTGATTCTCAAGGTCACCATAAAATTCTCGGGGAGAAGCAGTTTAGGAAACACTTGAATTTCCTGTGTAAAAATGTTTAAACTCCACCTCCCCTTAAAAACCAATTATAAAGCCTTTCAGATGTGTTATTAGGGAGAACAAAAAAGCAACTAGACAACTAGGAAGTAGTCTTCCCCCAACCCTGTAGCTAATCCAGGATCCTCTATGTTGTCAGTGAGCGTATAGTGCTTGTTTGCCTCTTGATCTGAGTAGCTGCCTTGACCATTTTAATAGAGAGGTCATGGACTTAGCATTCACCTTGGCATTCAAATGTATTTATTTAAGGATACTGCATTTGAGGAAGGACTCCAACTGTTCCATGTCCTTTGGGCACAGGTTGCACAGAGAGCATGAGCTTTGTGGTGCTGTATTCCTGTACTAGTTTGGTAAACATTAAATTTAAAACCAAAATGAAACCACAACCCTCCCCCCACGCACACACCTTTTCTTTGTGAATATGGTATGGGGGGAAATACTTGGTTACTTTTGACCCAAGGAGAAGCATGCAATGCCTGCCAGGTTTGCGCGTAAGCTGAATTGTTCTAAGTTGCTTTGCGAGCTTGGCGGGTCCTGAGCATGTGGTTCATTTGCTCTTCACTTCTGCTTTCCTCAGGAAATAAGTGCAGCAGCTAATCAGGTGATTCACAGTGGAAAGTTTAAAGAGCAGAGTGGGAGCTGCTGCATACACCAAGATGCCTAGTAGGACAGAAGCAGTAATGCTCATTTCTCTGGATGTGGTTATTGACTGCAACAGGAGCTGCTGAATCTAGGAGCCCAGGTATGTCAAGAGATTTGGTGTGAAAGCAAATCTGACTGTTAACTGTTGAAGGAAACTGAAGTGTTATCTGCAACTAGTTTGTTATGGTAGGATCATTTTCAAACAGCAAAGGTTTCAGTCAAAGATCACCCTAAACTGCAGTACAAGGACAAAAAAAGATCAGCAGTTTGCTTGTATCCTTTAATCTAGGGATGGTAATAGGATTGCAATGTAAGGGGTATATCTGTTGCCGCTGCTAGTGGAGACTTGTTAGATTTGGTTTAACTGCATGTCCCTATCTAATGAGCTGCTGTTGTGAGATGATCAGAATTGCCCTTGTCTTGTTCCTTTGAGTTTGTTACAACTATATTGTCCGTGACTGACCAGAAGCATTCTGTTTGCTCTTGAGATGGGGGCATTACTTCACTTCCATGAGGACCACATCTCAAAAGCAAGTATACCCAATATCTGTGGTTCTCTCTTGGCTGCAGTGAGCGAAGACAAGTCTGAGACAATATACGAGTCAGAGAAGAAACTGCTCCCAATTAGATATTTAGAAGCTACTTTTTAAAACAGGAAAAAATGAAGAGTGGGTACATAAGGAAGAGCTTAAGTCAGTTTTATAGCTACTTTTGGATTGTATGGAGATGCTCTTCAAACGAAAATAAAGAGAAATGCAGTTAAGTGTTTGAAACTGAATTAATGATTTGTGAGGTTGTACTGCAGAAATGCCTTGTCCAATTTAGATGTACTCAAAAAGTAAAAATATGCTTGGACAAATAAAGTTCTAGTGTAAATGAATGCAATTCCTTTGGTAGTACTAGTGTCATACCTTCTTGAAACAAGCTGAAATGATATTTATATTGCTGAAAAAGTAGGGGCCATGTCCTACTGAAATGGGACTTGTTTTTTGAACAGTATTCAAACTTCTCTAAGCTGACAAGTGTTTTAAACCCCCTATGTTGTTTGTATTTTGTCAACTATTTGTATTTCAAGGCACCAGCTAGGTTAGGCTCCTATTGTATAAAGCACTGTGACAGAACTTAGGAAGAGAGAATACCTTCCCTGTAGAATTTACAATTAAATGGACCTGGCAAGGATGGGTAGGGTATTGAATTTTGCAACTTGTTTTAATTCATTGCGGTCCTCGTATTGGAGAAGATAAATAGAGTGACATCAAAGTGTAAATCTTTTTGGTGGCATTTTTTGGTTTGCCTCATGAAATATGTCAAGTATGATCACTAGACATAGGACTGATAGGTGTGGATAACTTAAGAAAGGCAGAAGGAGCTCAGGGAAGGAAGAACCGAGGTGATTAGGAGGGACAGAGGTAAGAGAGTAGTAGATGGACAGTGTCTGGCACAGTGTTCGTTCTGAGGTACTGTCATTTCCTGTGAGCAGAGTGTTGTGAGCCACAAAGAGGGAGTTTGTGATTGAATTGAGAGGGAACTAGAATTTGTGAGATAAGATGGTTCATAACAGAAACAAGTGATGCCTTCTACTGCTTGGGTCTGTTATGGCATCAGACAGCTTTCCTGGGGAGGTAGTGGAATTCCCTGTTTTTAGCATTTAAAATGATTGACTGGCATGACTGTTTAATGAACAGATTTATCTTGGCTGTCAAGGAAAGGAAGGGGATATAAAGACGAATCACACAGTGGATTTTTGGGGCGCTGTGAACCATGTGTTTCTGATAGTGACCAGAATCCTGGGTTTTAATAGTCAAGAAAAGGCTATTAGGAGAAGGAGTATTTAAAGCAGGTAGTCCTAGTACTAGGGGTCTGATATTTAGTCTAATATGCCTCTTATCATCTGGACAGTTGGAGTAAATAAGGAGGCAAATTGAGTCCTCATTTTGCTTTCATTTACTTTTGGAGATTAAAGATTTCCATGTACACTCAAGTATCTGACATTTTTTGCAGACACTTTCCATAAAAAATGGTTCAAACTCTGAAATTTGGTATGAGACTTGATTGTGTTTTGGTCAACCATCTTACCACGAGTCCCTTCTCTGATAACAAATTATTTTAAATGTAGAAGTAAACTTCTTGATCTTGGTGCAAATTGGGATTTTGTAGCTGTATGGCATCATTCTTTGGACTGCTGGGGCAGTTAATCCCAGATAAATACAATTAAAATGTAATTTTAAAAATCATGCTTGTTCAGCTGGTAAGCTTTTGGTATCAGCATTCTGCCTGTCCTTTTGCCAGCTTTGGTCAGGCCTTTCTTCCCTTTTGTCTTATCAGTCTGAAAAGGCATAGCCGCATTGCAGTGTGATTTCACACAAGCTTCATTTAGAACAAAAGGGAAAATACATGAATAAGTTTCACTTCCTCTCTCTTACTTGACACTACTTTCTGAATGATAGCATCAGGTTTATTTGATATATTTTCACTTTCATGTCCTTTAAAATCTTTGTTATTTAGACTTTACCTTTTGTATCATTGTGATATTCATAGCTTACCAAAACTGAAATAAGCCGTTAATTTACACTGAGGATCAGGGCAAATGGTGGGATGTAGAAGAGAGCCAACATATAAGACCTTTTCAAAATATCTAAGCTATCCTTAATACCAAAGATACTTGAATGCTGGACCCTGTGATATTGTGATTGGTCTGGAAGAATAATTATCCTCCAAGAGGAATAGAAAACACAAAGGATTTAGAAGTCCAAATGAAATTGTAGATGCAAGAAAAGGCTATTAGGAGAAGGAATATTTAAAGCATATAGTGCAAGTGGAGACAACAGACTAATACTAGAGGACTGATATTTAGTCTAATACGCCTCTTGTAGTCTAGGCAGTTGGAGTAAATAAGGAGGCAAATCATAATCCTCATTTTGCTTTCATATACTTCTGGAGATTAAAGATTTCCATGTACGCTCAAATGTCTTACATAGTCTGTTACAATTAAGTCTTCATTAATGAAGTTGTGTGTGCATATCTGGTTTTAATAGTTTCTGTGGAGAGAGGAAGAATTCTTTCATTACATAGATTCATAGAGTGAGAATTTTTTGAGTGACCAGCCCTGCTTGCCTTAGCTGTGCCGCCAGCAAGAAAGGCCTTCTAAGTAAATTATGAATAGAAAGAGAGAAAATTGGTAAACACCTTTGCAGTGCCATTCAGTGCAGTGCAGTTCAAGCAGTGCCGTTGACTGGTCAGTCACTGACCTTCTGAGGCCAGCGTAAGCACTTCATTTCACCTCTCCATGCCTCAGTTTCACCATCTGTGAAACTCTCATTCATTTCACCTCTCCATGCCTCTGTAAAGGATTTTGGGCTTCTCTATAAAAATGACCAAGGTGAATGTAGGCACTGGGAATGAGTTACTTGTTAGTTAGCACTGATTTAGGCTTAGCAGAGTAGCTTCCAAGGTGAGAGGTTTCTCTTAGGAAGAGAATGGTGCTATTTGGGATGCGAAAGCAGCCTCATTGAAAAAGCAACTCTGAACTATGCTCGCTGAAGCCCCAAGAACAGTACTCAGGCTTTCTCAACACACTGTACAGCTTCACGATGACTCAAGTGGGCCAAAATCTGATACCAGGGTTAAGTATAACATATGACAAATGTAACTCCCACGCAGTCATGAGGAACAGAGTCTTCCTGTTTACTCTGTGCGGACAGTCATCACACTTTTTCTGCTCACAGGGCTGTGTTGTCTTAACACAAATAACTGAGGAAAACAACAGCATCGAAACACAAAATGTTGTTGAGGTAGGAAGTTCCAGATTGACATCCCTGGAGACTGATCAAAATTTCGTAGCCCTCCATCTCCTAGCGAAGGATAGAGTATAGGCTGTGGTAGAATAAGCTACCCTCTGCTGTAGCGTGAAGGATCAGCATTTGCATCCAAGAGTAGGTATCTCCTGGGACCATCAGCTTGCTGTAGGTGGTGTGGTGTGCCGTGACAAGATAATGTCACCCTCTTTATCTCTGCAGGATGGAGTAACTGCTTGAGTGTGGAAGTGAAACTGATTCATCTGGCTTGGAGTGGGCAGGATGCAAGCAGTAAGCAAGCTGCATGGCTGATGGATGGCGAAGGAGGAGAATCCCAAATATAGTATTAGTGTTGGCTCATAACTTCTAAACCAGGCTCATAATAATATTTTTAAAAATTTATTTTATGGGATGTGTGTATTGGTAGTGCAGGAGATCTGACTCAGTTTTTTAGTTACATTTGCTTTTTGGCATTTTTATTGACAAGCTAGAATGGCAATCAAAGCGACACTGTAGAGAAGGAACCTATTTCCTAGAAATGGAGGTACATTGGTGTTTTTCTCTGAGGGGGTGTAATGATGTGTGAAAGATTCTTCTAGGCTCTTAAAAGACAATATACTTGGTAAGTAAAGCGATGAGCTATGTTCATCTTGGTGACAACTCCCCAGCTGCCTGCCCACACTATGATAATTTATGTGTGTCATATTTTGAGCAGTCAGAGACTGTCCTGGACACCAATAAGCATATGGCTGATTTTGATGGAAACTGGAGAAGCCTGATTTCCATTGGTGTAAGTGTTATGATTATGTAGGCTCTGGGTAGCAGGGTGAGCTCACAGAAGGCTATGGCGAAGGATTAGAGTGGCTGTGGATTCAACACTGTGTCAGTGACCTCCCAGAAGACTATGGATGAAAACAGGGCTGGAAAGTAGATGAGAGGGCTTGGGGTTGAGATGAGGGTGCCAGAAGGATTCCTCTACCTATAGTGCAAGATGGACCCATTGTAGGCTCAATTTGATGGAAATGAGGTTACTAGAAGCAGTTTGCTCCTTCATTGAGGCATATCCATTTCAGTTTACAGGATCAGCAAAACAGGAAATGTTGTAGTGAAAATACCTACCTCTTGTACAGAGCTGTACATCTGTAGGGTAGAAGAGCTGAATGTTGCTGCCTGTTTGGGCCAGCACACCCATGTGGGGAATCCTTGGCTTTTCCACACAGCTCCTATTCCAGCCAGTGTTTCAACCCCACTCTAGGTGGGGCATGCATCAGAGATGTGCAGCTTAGTTTACCGTACATACTCAATGAAATGTGTAACCTGGCTCTTGGGTAATGCTCTTCTGTTGCAGATCTGATGATGATAATAGTTATGACTTGTTTTACAGTTGGGGTGACTGAAGTGTAGGGAGAGGATCTGGCTAAGTGGCAAAGCTGGGGCTGGAATCCAGATTTCCTGCATGGTTTACCAGTTTGTTCTGCCAAAGCCCAGATGAGTTGTGTAGCATGTGCACACGTGTCTCATGGGAGAGAGCTTGTTCCTGTGATTACAAGGTGGGAATGCTCTTGTCCAGGAGCAGAGTGCTTTGTCATCAGAATTGGAAAAGAGTCAGTGGCTGCCAACATTTCCATGCTTCTAAACTCCCCAAGTCCAGTAATTAAGACTGTCAGTGTCTAGTTTCATGGGACAGTTGGCTGGTAAGAGATGATGCTAACTGTAAATAACACAGTATCTTTAACTTCAAGTCTCATTTCAGCATGGACAAAGCAGCTGAATTCACGTGGCAGCTGGAGGATTCACCTGGCAAAGCAGGACAGCAAGAGCAAAGCCCTGATGGTGGAGACGAAGCAGAAGTGCCAGGACAGCCTGCACACAGCAAGGACAAGCCACCCAAGAGTCATACCCTCCAGTGGGAGACTCTAGGCAGACAGTTTGTAGAGTATGAGCAGGTGGCTCCGTTTCTCATCCCAGAGGAGCAAGAGAGAAGGCTGCTGGACTTTCTTCCCCTCTTCTTAAAGGTTTGTTCTCATTGTTGCCTTTGGTGCAGATGCCAAGGATGTAAATTTGAGTTTCTGTTGCTCTATCCATTCTATGGTCACCCTAATTGCCAGTGGAGTTCATTGGAGCATGATCCCTTTGTCTAGGTGATAATTACTTTTATTCCATTGGGAGCCTGGGGAAGCAGTTTCTTGTCCACTTTTCATCTGATTAACCTGCTGTGTTAGCATGAGAAAAGTATATGGGGGGGGCACTGCTTACTTTCCTGAATGGCTAAATTCTATTCTTGGAGTCAAGGAATATGTTGATGAGACAGGCATGTTTCAAAGTGAGTACCCTGTGAACAGGTTACTTCATGTCTGCCTCATCTATTTTATTACTCAGTGGGGGGCTGAGCACAGTTTCAGTCTGAGAAAATGTGGTTGTGGCACGCAGCCAGCTAGGGGAAATGCAGGGATACAGTCTTAAGATGGAATTTTTGGGTTAATGACAGTGCTGATGTCTAATTTTAGTGCTTGAGAGAGGAGTTGTGTTAGAGATAGGGAAACTGTGGCATGAGGAGAGGAAGGTCGTGAGGGACACAGCTGAAAACCGGAACATTTTAGTTAGCAGGCTGCCCTACCCCATACCCTAGAGCTTCCATCCGCCAACAATTTCTGAGATGGCCATATTGAGTGTATAGCTTGTAGTCTCAGAAGGGGCCTTCTCATTTGATCTAAATGGCCCAACAGATATTTTATGATTACTGAGCAAAGCTTTCACTTTTCACCACTTCCTCTCAACTTCTGGATTTGTTTGCATAGAAGAGGGTCCCTCCTGAACCGAAGGCTATATTTGGACAGAAGAGCTGTTGCTCTCTGTGTACGTGCCTGTCACTGGAAACGAATCTCTCTCTGCATCTGGCACTACATGTGCTGGGGCAGACTTCATTCTCTTGGGAACTCACCACCATTTTATCAGCTCACAAAAATTCTGGCTTTTCAAAGGGGCAGTGTTCCTTCCTCAGCCTTCAAAGAATGCTCTTCAAAGTCAGATCGGGACTGATAATTTGGCAGTTTTCTGTAGAGGAACACCTTCTTATTCCGTGGATCTGCTTTTTAAATGGCTTGCTGGAAATTGCACTGTTCTTTTTCTGAGACAGCACAGGAACAAGTTGCAACCTTTTTGCTTGGAGCAAGAGCCATCTGTTCTGCTTTTCCTAGAGCTGTTTTCAGACGTCCTGTCTTCCTTCCTCCTGAAGCTTCATGGAAAACATACATGCTTAATGCTTTGAGGGTATAAATTCATCCCAACAAAGGTAAGCTTTGTTGTGGAAGATAGCCTCTCCAAACTGCTGCCTCCCGGTCTTGTAAGCAATGTATTGCAGGCTTTTTGTGAAATTCTTCTGCTGAGGTTTTCCTGCCTCGAATTTACAATGAAACTGAAATTCCCAGATCTCAAGGTTTCTGAGTTCTGTTGCGGCTTTAGTTTTTGAATACCACATAGTGAACATGGATTAAGTAAGTCTTGGTGAAATGAGATTATATAGAACAACTTCAGATTTGCTGATGATTAAGTAGGTATGAATAGCATGAATGCCTTCCATGTGAAGATCATTTTTTGGAGTGAAACTTTCAAAGGACTGAGGAAGTTGTTGTTACTGAACAAAGGTGACGAAAGCTATAAACTCTTGAAATCTTAGGAATTAAAAATGGGACAATAAAGCAGGAAATCGCTTATTTATCATGACACATGAGAAATAAACTTTAGTACTAGTGGGTCAAAGGACAGCTATTCCCTGGGAGGCAAGCTGAGTATTGCTAAGGGACTGACCATGTCGTGCATATGCATATCCATCATGTGTTTCCCTTCTGTAGGGCTGAACTTCACATGCTTTAAGGTTGTGGAAAGTGATTTCCTGAATTGCAGTAATGCTTGCAAAGTGGGGATTTTAAATTCCTAAAGGATATTTTGGCTGCAGAATATATTCAGAATGGAGATGCGAATTTCTCATTAGCTTAACGCTTGATTTTGTGCCCTAAGAGAGAGATTCTTCCCCTTTACTTTTCTTAGATGTATCAGTGGAGCTTTGCTGTGTAGGTATTTGTAGGTATTTAGGTTCAGATGTGCGGCTAGAGTATTTGGGCCTTTCATCATTGATTTAGGAGTACATTGTGGAGGATCTGGCCCTTTAGCTTTGAGTCATCATGTCCTTCCCCATACGACTTTTACTCCCTTCATGTACTAGCCTTCTGCTTTGTGCTAAGCCCCTGGGCTGGCTTGGGAAAATGCATCTCAGTTTGAGTTGTACGTGTTACGAAGTTCTTACAGAAACTACCTCGCTTCCTCCTGTTTTAACTTATGCATTAAGTCCTCTCCCTCCTTGGAGGATTTTCATCCCTTGCTTTTCCTTACCTTGTTTGATCACGCAGATGCCAGTCCACCTCTGTCTTTTCGTCTTAGAGTGCTTTAGCTCTTACTCAGTTGGCTGGAGAGAGAGGGTATTAACCAGGAGCCACCTGGGATGTGGGGGCTCATTACTCACTGATACTCCTTGATGCAGAAGGAAAAGGTGTAGGAGGAAAATGTAAGCCATCTGCTTGTGATTCAGGCCTAGGCTGGGAGTCATTTTAATGTGCCCTCTGTATTTTCCCTCTTTGTGCCTCAGAAAGTATCCGTGTACTGTTTCATGGCTGGCTTTTGAGCTAACATCTCTCCATGAAGCATGGAACAGGAAGGACAGATGGCAACAGCGGACACAGGGAACTTGTGGCAGAATCTTAAACATGTAGAAACAGGCTTAAGAGGAAGAAAGAAAATCAGATTACATTGATACCATATTATTTGAGTTTCCCCTGAAGGCAGACATCCTGGAATGGAGTCAGATTGATATTCTTCCAGATACAGATCTTTTATAGGCTCAAAGATGAATATGGAACTGATTAGGTCTGTTCTTAAAGGAAAAGCATATTCTAGAGGTTGGTGTCTGACCCACAGGAAGATCACCTGTAAAATCAAATCAGAACATTAGAGGTCTGGCCTGTAGTGAGATGGACTAGCTAGTTTTTTGCACAATGGTAGCATTCCTATGAACCTTTGATTACTGCTCTCCTGCTGCGTATGGTCCGGACTTCTAAATTTATCCTGTTCTTTCTGTTAGCGGAAGAGTGAGTATAACAAGTCCTTTCTGAACTGTTCAGAGGGTGTTCCTCTTTGAGGCAGAGGGACAGGAATCTATCACTGCTTTCTTCTGAAAAAGGGTATAGCTTAATGACAAACATTGTATATTCTTAAGTGGCTGTGGGTTTCTTGTCATTTTGTTTGCCCAGCTTGCTTCCTTTCTTTACAGATCTTCCCTCACTTCTGCATCAGAAGTGGAGGAATCAGTGGACCTTGCTCCTGCAACTGAGAGTGAAAATCATTTATGGTCAAAATCTGAAAAAACTAGCTTGGGGTTTTTTTTTAATATTGTTGATTGATTGAAAATTAATTGATAGGCAAACTGTGCAATTTTATTTCACTCTTTTGTAGCCCAGAAGAAAAGAGTTGGGTGCAGTTCCAGAGAGGTCAATGCAGTAAAATGAAGCAAAAAGTAGGTGCTTGCCTGATTGCTGACAGATGACTGGCACTTTGTGGGGAAAGAAATAGCTTGTCCACAAGCTGCCATCAGCAAAGAAAGAACAAGTAAATGAAAGCAATGGTAGGGAAGGAAATAATGTTTGTAGAGGATCTTCCTTCACAAAGAGTTGCACTGATTTCTTGGCAGACAGTATTATGGGGTGTCTGCTCCAAATTATTTCAGGAGAACAGATGTCTTATTATTTTTGTTACCTTCCTTTCATCATCTGGCCTTACAGCTTGATTTTTTTCTGAGCTTTTAGAAGGAGGAGACTTTTGCAAAGAAAATTTTCAGGGTCGCTGGGGACAGAGGTGTCTCAGCCTGGTATTTAGAGGTGAATGCTGCACTATTGCTAATACATTGATGTGTGTAGTGTCGAATGTTCTATATAAAAGTAATGGTACCTGATTCTCGGAGGCCAGTTGGGTGTGATAGTATTAGTCTACTGGAATATTTTTTTATTGCTTTTGAATTTTTTTTTCCCCAAAGTCAAGGCTAAGAAACATTTGAGAGGGGATCTGTTTGTCAGACTCAGAGCAGGGAACCATCAAGTCTTGGTGTTGTTCCTCTTGTCAGTTTTGCATTGAATTACTTGTCCATTCTTGAAAAGTAATTTATAAACTTATTTATAAATTGTTTATAAATTTGTCTATAAATTTGTTTTTCCTGGCTAGATATGCATTTAGGACTATACCTTCCTATTTAGGGGTTCTTATTGTAGCATAGGAAATGTTTAGATATCCTGATCTGGTAAACATTTACTGTCAAGATCTCAGCATTTTAGAAGTGCATCTTTTCCTATATTAGCACCAATCTGTACTCATGATGTAAGCTGGCTTGTAATGTTGTAAATTCCTAGCCAGACAGGGTTGTCACTCCAGGCCTGGCAGCCTACATCTTAAACTCATAGGCAGATGGGTTAGGCAACTCAAATTGCTGCAAAAACACATCCAGTGCCTTTTCAGCTGGAATATTGCTGGTTTTTCAGCTCCTTTCCCCATGTTTTCTTTTATTTTCTTAGTTTTGCAACAAAGATTATTTCTGTCCACAAAAAATGCTGATTTTATGAGCCTTACTTTCCTTCCAAAATAGAGTAGAATTGAAAGGCAGAAACTTTATGAATGTATTAACAACAACAACAAAACACACAACCCCAAACAAACAAACAAACAAAAACCCCAAAGGATTTTGCTTTTTTGTTCGTTCTCTGATTTTTATAAATTTATTGACTTGGAAGAAATAGTTCAGTTTCAGGTGAATCTTGGCCAGTATACTGCTACCTGGGAGCAGTAGTCCTGTATTGCCATGGTTTCTTTTTGACAGATCTGTTGCAAATGCTCCATGAGAAAGCAGCAGTTACAATCCCATTTCAGTCTCTAAGTAGCTGAGACTGTGCAATGACTTGCTGAATAAAGAAAATACAATTTTTATTTTTAATTTTTATTCAGTTGAAAACTCAAGTTTTGTTTCTGACTAACTTTAGATTTGGGGAGATCAGTTTTTGGAGAAGGATATACTTTTACTGAAAAATTCTTGGACAACTGTAGCTGTAACCTTTTCAGGGTACAGGGTATTTATGTTGTATTTCAAAAGGGACTGGAATGCTTTTTGATACAAATAGTTAGTGACACAGGGGCTATGACAAACATTTACATTGTTTTGATTGTATTCAATGGAGAAAATAATGTAAATGCTTTCTAGGAGGTGCATTACGTGATTCAAAAGGTAGTTCCAGGTTGACTTCTGTATCTGTAGTGTCAGGCTCCTGCCTGTCTGGCAGATACTGCTTAATGGACTACATTGGCTGGGGAGGGAATTTTGCAGGGGAATGTTAGCTTTATGTTTGTTTATTTATATTTATTAGTACTTCTCAATCTACCAAAGACATACTGTATCAGAAAGGCTTAACAGTTCCACTTGGATTTCAGGCCTGGGAACAGTCTGCTGGAGTAATCGTATTCCCCAACATTCAGCTGTTAGCCAG
This sequence comes from Fulmarus glacialis, assembly GCF_000690835.1. NCBI lineage: Eukaryota > Metazoa > Chordata > Aves > Procellariiformes > Procellariidae > Fulmarus > Fulmarus glacialis. The sequence goes on along the minus strand of NW_009197868.1, from coordinate 5,032 downwards.
TGAGGTTTCCAAGCTACTGACAAAAGAAATTAAGAGGAACCTCAATGGCAAACCTGCAGGTAATGATCCCATATCATATCCACTGGATCCACTTATTCTGGGAATATGCTGTCATTCAACTGTCCTCTGTGCTTGCCATGAGGGAAATAAAGGGGGAACAGGAAAATGCGAAGTGTAGCAAGCCAGATCTTTTAGTAGGTGTGAGCTAGCACTGGTTTTGGATGATTGCACTGAAGATCTGGCCTTGTATGCCATGCTGACCTTGGTTTTGGAACTTTTGTAGCTGGAAATGTATAATACTGCAGCTATGCAGTAAAAGAGTAGGCTACACAGTATTCTGAGGAGCTTTCTTTAATGAGAAAAATACTGCTAGCCAGACATGGCTTTTCGGGTGGCTGTTGTACATTCTTTGCACTGGTCAGTTGGCAGACTTCATGAACTGAGCTGGTATTCCCAGTGAAGCTTGCCAGTTTGAAACATGTAGTTTACCTAAATTGACCTGAGCCTGATGCTGGATCAAAATCCTTTAATGTCCTTCTGTTCACTGCAATGGACTCCTGCTACTGTAATTTTGTTAAATTTGTCAGATTTGTAAGAAAGGATCAATGTAGCATTTCATCTTTCATTAAGGAATTAAAGTTTAATGTTTTTGTGGTAACAGAGGAAGCTCGTCTGGCTTTGGAGCAATTGCTACAACAGAAAGGGGAAGCAGAAAATGGCCGTTTGCTCCTGAAATCAGTGTATCTGCTCTCACAGACTGACTTGGTAAGAGAAATGACTACAAAGGGGTTGGTTTTTTTTGTTTTGTTTTGTCTTGTTTTGGTTTTTTCCTTTTTATTCAGAGAAGTTGGGTAGCCACCCCAACAGTGGAACATGTAAGTCTCGTAATGTTTGTGTTATCCACAATGCTTTGTGCTTCAGCATGCCCAGGGTATACAGTCAGATAGAGGACACACCACCAGGTTTATAGTCCAGGCTTTTCTAAAAGAGGGAAGTATGTGGTCTGTGCTTTCAGACACCCATTTTGTTTTGATCATCAGGCAGCTGTTTTTTCTAGTGTTCCTCTGATTTATCTTTTTTTTTTTTTCCCATTGTGCATCACTGCTCTTCAACCTTTCTTTGTCACTCCAGCTTACATATCAAAAAGATGACTAGTAAGGATCTGTCTGTCTGGTAATGCAGTGGTTGGATTTTCCATCCTGACAGCCTCTCACTTTCAAGCATTTCAAAGCATTTCACAAACTACTTGTACAACCATCCTGAATGCAGACTGGCATCAGCAGTACAGCCTGCTGATAAGCATCAGGGGCATGTTTATCCCTGACATTGAGCTGAGCAGTTTGTCTCATCCTTATTCACATACATGAAAATAGAATCTTACTGTCAGCTTCTAGTGGACATGTTCTATGTCATAAGGAGCCCTATAAAATTATAGTTATATATATAGTTAGTCACAGCATGAAGTTCCTGATGAGGTTTGTGGTTTTTACAGGTTTAAGACATTGCTATTTTTTGTAGCACACACACACTCACAAAACTTCATATCAGAAACATCACTCTTCTGTTAAATTTGCTGGTGATTTTTGATTTGATTATTGTGTACCAAGCAGGCACACTGGGGCTTCTCTGTAAGTTGTACACAGACGTAGTGAAGATGGGAAGAAACTAAGTCTTGAGAAATATTGTGGAGAAACAGTGTCTCTTGTATTTATAAAAGCTATAATTAGAATTGTGTGTGCAGTTATTCAATATGTTACAAAAGCAGCTAAATTGCTGCTATGCTGGGTCAAGGAGGGAATGGAGAATTCATACTTTTAACATACCAGGCCTCTATAGCTACAGGGTGTCCTGTGAACTAATGATAAAGGCGGCACTGTCTGTCCCTGGACTTACTGCTATTTTAGCTGCTAGTTAGTTTGCAGGTTGTGTGCTTTATCGACTGTAGGTCTCCTTATGCAGCACGTAGTAAGTATCTCTGTCAAAGCTGTAGTTCAGCTGGAGTGAGAAGTCCTGGGAACAGCTATGGAAACAAACGGTCAGTGTGTTTACTTCTGCCAAGTGGATTTGTACAGCCGTGCTATATGATTGCCATGCTTGTGTGCCCTAGAGCACTTGTAAGGATAAAACGCTCAAGTAGCAATTTCATCTGCCATGACTACACTCTGTGTGTAGAAACACAAGGAAACTGTCGTCAGCTTCTGGAAGGGCTGATTTTTATTTTCCTTACTTAGAGAACTATATGGAACGTCATTGGATCTGGCCTTCCAGCTGCTCTGATGCAGTGCCTGTACCTTTTCTTTACTTTTCCTCTGAAGAAAACCAGTGATGATGGAGAGACAAGTGAGGATGACACTCAAACTCAGGAAATGCTTGTTAAGGTGAGATGTGCCTCTGAGAGTTCATTTGCCCTGAGTACTCAGATGTTTACTTAGGCTTTTAGCTGGTGATTCATTCAAACTGCCAAAAAACGGAGTAAATTTGGACTGAAAACCGTTGAACAAGCATCAGGAGCAGTATAAAACAATCGGAGATGATGCCACTATTATTTTTTGTTAAACAAAACAACATGACTTTGTAAGTGGGGAAAAAAATCCATTGAGAATATCCTAGTGGCAGTTTTACTTGTTCATTTCACTGCATCCTTTCTCCTGGCGTTACTATCAAACTATAATCTGCCCCCGCCCAATGGATTTTTCTTCATCTCCCAGATATTTGTAGAGGTGTTTATTGTAGCTGATGTTTGTTTGCTTTTCAGATAATGCTTAACATGTACAGAGAGGAACAAGGTGTACAGGAACTTCTGGCAGCTGATAAGCTTCAGTCATTAATTATAGCAACTGCTTCCCTCTGGGACCAGTGTAGCCACTCGTGGAAAGTACCTACAGGCCGTGTGCTGAGAACAATTTCAAAGGCGCAGACCAAAACCAGCATTGTGTACCTACAAGGTTTGGTTTAGTAATTTGGCTTCTCCTTTCCTCATAGCTCCACTGAGAATGAATTCTCAAGGAGAGTCTCCCTGGGATAGATTTTTATGTCTACATCGTCTGGCCGTCAGTCAGCTGCAAAGCATGGGCTCTTTCTAGGCAGGAGCTTTATTTAGTACTGATAGCCATCTGGAAAGTAAAGTTTTTTCTACATAAAAAATAAAATTACAGGCAAGAGCCAATCCTACCTGATCACACTAACGTAGGCAAGGACAAGATGTATTATGGCTTTTTTGTATGACTCAATGTGTGAGCCTAAGGCTCATGAACACTCTAAATACAAGGTTGAAGGCACTGCCAGAGAAACAGCGTCTTTTGGGACAATGTCATGATTGGCTGAGTTACATCCTCATTTATTCCTAGGTTTTATTAGAGTAAGCAATTTTTTTTCGTTATTAAGAAGTGCAAAGGCCATGAGTCTCAATTTCTTAGAAGGAAAAAAAAATAGTTTTATAATCTACACTTTACTGTCAGTATTCCTTGTCATGGAGTAACTGCATATGGGTATTTCTATTTTTTTAAAATAAAAATTTGGCTTCCTGGGCGAGATTGAAAAACTGAGGAATAATAGTTCTAAGAGTACTGAACTGTTTAGACATTTTGAAGCTGTCCTGGAAGGACTGGACGTCAGATTAGACAAGAAAACTAGGCTTCATTGCTCAGAACAAGATGTGTATACCCCACTACATATGCCTCATTGAGCAAAGAATTAATCTGTGAACTCTGCACAGAATGTGTGATTGACTTAGTACAAGACAATTAAATATGTCAGCCTCTGCTTACCTTGTACTCAGACAGCTGGATTCACTGTGTATGGATTTTGGTGAGTGGGTGGCTTGGAAGTTTATACTCCTGAGACTGAATCAGCTTCTGGGGGCTAAGCAAAGAAATGCATGCTTTAAAACCAGAAATGTTCTTCATGTAGCCTCTGAGATAAGTGTGATGTTCATATATCCTCTTGTCTTTTTTTTCTACAGAAAGAGTTAACTGACACCTATTTTACTGGCAAATAACTTTCCAAGCTTGTTGTTCTGTTTTTTTTAGTAACTTTGATCTTGTTTGACTGTCAGTTCTTAAATACCTGCTACATTTTTTTCCCCACAGCTGTGGACTGCATTAAAATAGCTATTCAGAATCTCTTCAAACTGGCTGATACCCTACCTGCTTGTGATGTGTGTGAAGCTGCTAGTATTGTTTTGTGCTTTGTGAAAGATTCCTATCGCATATCATCAGCTTTATTAACAGAGTTTGAAAATAATGATGGCTACCAACTCCTGCTAAAAATTTTACTCAGGTAAGTAGAGAGTTTTTTAGTGGATTTCTAGAGGATGGTAGAACTTCATTTTCGGAACACATGGTGGTCTGTTTTAAAATATGAATCATGTAGATAATCCTGTGTGCATGCAAAGCCAGTAATAAATACCCCAATATTGGGTCTTTCATTGCTGTTTCAGGAATGGAAGCAGTACATAACTTCTACTGAAACCATAACGGAAATTAACAGTAGGAGAGATTAGTCTACAGGTGGGATCGGGATTTACCGAACTCAAGACAAAGGTTCTTTATCAATTAGTATTAGAGGAGATGTAGGTCAGAGACATTTGTCTCAGTTAAGGTGAACTCTTGATCCAGGAATGCAGTCAGCTAGGGAGGGAAAGCTGATCTCCTTGCTGTGCAGAAAACAAACAAGCAAAAAAATCCACCCAAACTTGTATCTTGAAATTGTTACATTCTTCAGAACTGAGATGAATATGAACATATCAGGACAAATACCCAGTAGTTATCCTAATCAAAAGCACAAGGTAGAATCTTTTACTCTCCTCATCTCCTTGCATTGTCTAACAAGGCTCTGAGTTTGCTATGTCAAAACAGTACATTATACCACTTCCCCAGAAGCACTTAGGAGCTTTGTTCTGGTTTTGTTTAACTGATCAGCCTTCGACACTGTCTCCCACGGCATTCTCCTAGAGAAGCTGGCAGCTCACGGTTTAGACAGGTACACTCTTCGCTGGATGAAGAAAAAAAAACTGGCTGGATGGCCGAGCCCA
>NW_009197867.1:22520-23469 GCF_000690835.1 Fulmarus glacialis | reverse complement strand
GCTAAAAAAAAAAAAATAATAGTCTACACTCAGCTGGTCCTTGCTAAGCAGTTGTAATCTCGGGTTCATGAACGGAAGGGGCAGCATTTTAGTATAAACATACACTCTGGCAAAGTGACAAGAATGATTTTCTATTGTCATTTATTTAATAAATAATGGCAGCGATGGAAGAATTTGCCTGACTCAGTCTACCAGCGTGAATTAAAACATTCAATTACACCAGTGGGGGAAGTTTAAATATTTACTTATTCTTTAGGGGATTATAAATTAACCCTAAGGACCTCCATAAACCTTAGTCAAGACACTGACAAAAAAATTGAATTCAGACCTTAATTAATCCAGGGAAAACAGAGTGGGAGCCCCAAGAGACATGGGATAGGGGAGAGCCCCAAGGGCCGTGCTTGCTGTCAGCCATGTAGAAATAGGCACACCCAGCTGTAAATAATTCAGATTTAATGAAAGTGTGGCGTGGGGATAATTAAAACCCACTGTACCTGCCGCGTTTCATGATGGTCCCTGAAGTGGGAGCCTTGGCTGTTGCCATATAAATCAGGCGTTTTGTGGCTCATTAACATTTCATGATTCAGAAGTAAAGCCCTTCCCCTTGGTGGGACGCGTGCTGTGAGCGCGCTCCTGCTGCTGCCGCGGGCAGGGGGATGCTCTAACATCAACCCTTCCTTCATTAACTTTCAACCGGGAAGGTGCTTACTTGTAAACAGATTCGTGATCTCCATGAAGTTGCCTTTTCTCTTCCCAAAGCAAAAATAGGAATTGAAACTTGCTTACCCAATATATTCATTGCCGTTCTCTAAGGAATTAAATTAGTGCCGTCAGAGTGTAATAAATTAACGAGAGAGAGTTTTGATAAGAAAACAGCAGCACGGGGAGGTGCAGTTCCCAGTGAGAAGAACGTGGAAGGATGGTTTGCATTTTGACCAGACCGCTGAAA
>NW_009197867.1:4799-22508 GCF_000690835.1 Fulmarus glacialis | reverse complement strand
AGAGCGTTATTATCAAAATGATCTGCTTGCTATGATTTCCCTTCCCGGTAATTCCTTCCAAACAGGCACATTTCTCCGAGGCAGAAAAAGGGCCATTTGCTGAGATCCCTCCGGAGTGCTTTGGGAGGCACTCGACACCCTTCCACCCTGCCGAGCGCGCTCTGCTTCGCAGGTGGCAGCTGATGGGTTATTTCAGGAGAAAAGCGAAATTCTGCATAAGAAAAGGTCACTCCACTTGGCCCTGGTTTTCCTTTGGACTGACGCTGAAGTCCCTCTTTGATTTGGATTTATTTTCTTGAATTATATTAATATATGGCAAGGCTGTTTTGAAAATCACCTTCTCTCTACAGATTATCTTGTTCTGCAGACACCACTGAGCTCCTGAAATGAAGGCTCCACATCTCCACAGGGCAGGTGAACCTCTCAGTAGAAAGGACTGTAAATTGGGCCAGTCCCGGAGGGAAAGCAATTCTAGGGATAAAAGCAGATACCGTAACTATACTTTAATGACCTACTTTTTCCCAGCCTTTACTCGCTATGCAACAACTCGCCTGAGCAAGAAAACCCATCCGTGTGTCACATAGGCATGAAAGCGCTGTTTAGCCTGAGCCAAAACTTAAAAGAAACAAAGTAAGTGGCAAAATTAGTGGAATTGGGGATGAGAAGGAGCATATAGACTTTCCGTGGATTTCTGTAGGCTTTGAGGACCTGCTCACAACGCCCACGCTGGCCTGGGCTGAGTTGCACCTTCTCCTGCCATCCTGCTGCCACCGGGTCGAGGCATGACTGCCAAAGCAATTTGAGGGGAAATTTACATTTTGCAAGCTGGTTTTCTTTTTGTCTTTCTCATTTGTTTGCCTCGGGTTTAGGCACCAGCAGACAGAGCCCTTTCGTGTTCCCTATGGGCCACGCCAACAAAAGCCCCCCCACTCTGCCAGGTCCGTGGCGTGAAGCCTAAGTGAGAACTGTTAATTTTATTTGAGATACGTCACTTCAGTGGTGACAAAATCTCTAATTAAAGCGAGTGTTTGCCTGGCACAGGGCAAGGGCAGTCTTGGCAGGTAAACAGCAGCTTATGTGGCCTGAGCTTCGGGAGGGCTTCTTGTCACTTATGGGTTGGGGAACATTGTGGTTCTTTCCCCGTCGAGTACTGACAAGGGTTTATTTCCGCACGGGACATGTTTCGGGCCAGGTCCCACCTTCTGGGTCAGCTGTGCCGGCCCGGAGCCCATGGGCAGCGCCTCCGCTCCCAGGAGCATCCCTGCTGCACGGCCACTCCTGCCAACCGCCATGGACAGGTAATGCAGCAGTAGACTGAGGCTGGTAGGAGGAGGGAGAGGTATTGATTTTCCTTTACTGGGTAGACTGAATTTCAGCTGAAGAAGAATATCTGTTCTGTGGTATCTGAGCATAGCCAGCCTTCAGACTCTGAATAAAAATGGTGCCAAATATTTTCCTTTAAACTTGCATCCATTCCTCCGGCTCACTGTAGCTCAAGCCAAGTTCAGAAGACCTTTGCAATATGAAAGTTGCGGCTTCATCCAGGTTCACGCCTTGTCTTCAGAAGACGCTGGGTTCTCACCTGCCATGGCATCTGGCTCAGCAGCATGTGTGCTTTGCTTCCAACTCCTGTGAATCAAATATTTGCAGGATTTGCACAGCTCTTCTCATGTTTAAAGTCAAAGGAAATACATTTCGTTTTTCTATACTCTTTAACAACCTTGATAAACGGAGTTAAAACCAGCTAATTGCATATGACTTTAGCAAGTGAAGTATGTTCATGTGTACTTAGAGTCTTTGCTGTGCTGCTGCCGTGGTTCTTCTAAACTCTGTTAATGACTTGGCTGGTAGATTCACTCTTCCGCACAGTGTTTTGGTAAGAGACAGTAGAAATGGATATCTTACCTCCAGTTACCTCTCACCGTGTTTTCCACACTCCTGCTTCAAAATAGCATTCAAGAGACACCCATCAAGAAACCCAAAAGCAACTGAACATTGGAAGGGGGCAGAAAGCAACAGCTGGAGGCAAGTTAGAGGCAAGAAAACAAAGAGCTTTCCCCTCCTATTACAAAAGATGGAGCAAGTATTTATTTGCACTGTGACTGCTCTCCTTTCCTCTAGACTGGTTATTACAGGCCATTGCTCTACTTTCAGTTATCAAGTGGCTATCACTTACTGACAATCAGCTCGTGCCAGATTGGTTTTATGCCTCATCTCTGCTCACTGCAGAGTAGGTTACATGGCATAGTGCCATGGCTTGTGTGTCACCGGTTGTTTTCCCCCCCGCAAAGCTCAGTCGGTGCCAGAGCCACGCCATGCACCGCCCGGAGCAGCCAGTGTGCTGGCGTGGGGTTCAGGTGCCGCATCCTCTGCCTCCCGGGGCTGTTCAAGGAATGCACTCTGCTGATGGCCTCTCCGAGCAAGTGTCTGCGCTGGGCGAGCTGTGCCAGGGACAATGACACGAAAAAAGAGTCGGTGCAGAAAATGCTCTACCCACGGACCCACTTACTGTCAAGACAATTGGTTCTGCAGGTCAAATCAAACAGCATTTGGTGGTGAAATTTCTGATGCAAGTGTTATTAGGAAAGGAAGCTCACAGTGTTTCATTTACCACCTGTCTGTTAAATATAAGTTGCAGTTTGGTGCGTGTTACCCCCCCAGCTAGGCCTCTGCCACCGTATCCCCCAACCGTGCTACAGGCAGCCCGATGGGCAGCCAGGAATTACGATGTCCTTTCCAGACTCTCTTTGCAAGGGCTTATCAACTGGGAAAATGCGGAGTTAAGAGACGGAGGCGACAGAGGTGTGCGTGCCTCGGAGCAGGAGGAGCAGGGAGGCAGCGGGGCGGTGGCTGCAGCAGGGCCGGAGCTGGGCTGCCCTCGCCCCTGAAGCAAAGGGCAGATACAAGGCTGGGTCTGCACCGTGCCTGCTGGCCTCGGCTTAAAGCAGTGCCACCTCCGGGCGGTAAGCAGTTCTGGCAGTTAGGACAGCAATCAGGGAAAACCAAGGGTAAGGGTGCGATGAAGACATGTCCTTATCTTCACTGATCATTTCTCTTTTTCAGGTGTTTTGATTCCTGCGGGCTGTATCACGGCATACCTGACGGGGCTTGTGCTGTTTTCTCAACAGACTCATGAGGTATGCGTTCTGTGAGATGGTGAGAGAGGTTGTAGCGAGGTGGGGGTTGGTCTCTTCTCCCAAGTAACAAGCGATAGGACGAGAGGAAATGGCCTCAAGTTGCACCAAGGGAGGTTTAGATTGGACATTAGGAAACATTTCTTTACTGAAAGAGTGGTCAGGCCTTGGAACAGGCTGCCCAGGGAAGTGGTGGAGTCACCATCCCTGGAAGTATTTAAAAGACGTGTAGATGAGGCGCTTAGGGACATGGTTTAGTGGGCATGGGGGTGTTGGGTTGACGGTTGGACTCGATGATCATAGAGGTCTTTTCCAACCTTAACGATTCTATGAAAGAGCTAATAAAAATTATTGTGGGCTCTTGCTGGTAGACCTACTGCTAGAAGGAGCCTGCAGATTGCTCTGACAGCAGAAGGCAGTGGAAGCAAATTACTGAATCAGTCTAGACTAATATTTACCCTTCTGTCTCACCTGAATCCCCATCCTTATCAGCACCCTTCCTGCTCAAGTCGGTAGCAGCAGGGAGGGGCCAGCATTAACGGCCTAATGGTGTAGAGTGTTTGCATACCTGACGCTGGGGTCCTAATTTCCAAAAAGTGTCCGCATCTGCAGTTGAGGTCCCCAGGACAGGTGGCAGCTTTCAAACTCTGCAAAATCTGGCCCTGCAAGTAATGTGTTTATTGTTCAATCTTGCAAAAAAACCCACCCACACCTCACTGTGTCTGAGGTCACAGGCTTTTAGCTCCTTGCACTCTAGGGAGAGTTTTATTGTTGTCAGGTGCAAGCAGACATTTATTAATTGAGCAATTTCTCCTGACCTTGATGGAAACCATTGCTAACAGTCAAATAAATAGATTAGTATCATAATTTTTCAAGGCTAGGCTTAGAAATTAATTGCATTTATCTGATTTTGGCTGTTTTGTCATGGCAGTGCTTTAAATTTTTTTCACGTTTTCTTTCCGATTTGCACAGATGCATGTATCATACTGAGGACAATGCTACACCTAATTTACTTCAGCAAATGAGACCAATTAAAAATAACTCAGTAAAAATGATACTGAATCTTCAATTACTTGGGGGAGATGAGGAGCAGGGCATTCTGTAATTGACTTGTTCATCTTCTCGTCCTCTAAAACTCCAGTATGAGCATTAGCCAGGGTAGTTCACTAGCTGGTTGCCATTAGTACTGACTACTATTTCTACTCTATGACCAATATAAATCACATATTACTGTTTTAGTTTTCTGGTTGGATGAAGGTTATTATCTGTATCTATGGGAGAGGTGGAAGATGGGGCATTTTTTTCATCAGAACTGCTGTTTTCTTCCAAGTCTGCTGTATATGGTGTATTCTGACACCTCCTGCTGACACCAGCATACATAGCTCTGGTTGGGTTATTACAATAAAGAAGAAGCTAGTCAATATAAATGAAGCACTGTGCTTTCACTTCAAATTGGGAATTGTGGATGCACTGCACATTACACCTGTTTTGCATGATTTGTAGGTAATACCATATTTCAATAAATAGGAAAAATAAAATGCCATGAAAATGATCAAAACTCCTGCCTTTTGCAGGTACCTGCCTCTAAAATAAGATGCTGCCAAACTTGCTGTGGTGAATTCATTTCTACCAGAGAAATTAGCAGCTCTCATGTCACTAATTACAAGGATTTTACAGAGAATGCACATCTCTAATTAAGGCCGTATTACACATGCTACTCATTCACAGCTAAACTCATTTTGATGAATAGTGAACAGCTGTTGCTGATCATGCCCAAGATATGGATCTTCTTCCTTTTAATTCCGAGAGGCAGCCTCAGTTGGGCTTTTGAAGGGCGTCAGTGTTAAGATGGAAAATTGCCATCAGTGCCGTTGAAGTTTCCAGAGAGAAAGTGATGCCCAGCCCGGCGGAGGGGAGAGCTGGGCTGCGGTCCTGCTCGGCGGCAGGTGAGCGGGGGCTGTCGGAGTGGTGGGTCTCTTCTCGGCTCTGGCGTATTCGATATGTTTGATCAGTCAAAGCCTGCTCTTGACTGAGCAGTAACCTGCCTTTTCCCAGGGCTAGTGAAAGAGTTGGCTCTTTTTGGGTACCCCTTACACAAGGGTCTCAGTCGAGGGGGAAGATTTCTGTCTTGTTGAAGACTGTATGTTTGAAGGTGATCCACTGGAAAACTGCTGGCCAGGTTTGGTTTTGAAAGCCTCCTTCCCTAAAATGGTGTGCGGCCAGCTGGTTGGCATCTCTGCTTCTTTATTCCACCATTTTTCTTTCATGCTTTGCCTGCGCTGTGAGAGATGTAAAGAAGTTTAATTGATGAGTGGGTCTAAAGTGCTTTGAAGTCCTTGGATGAAAGGCATTATACGTGCGTGATGTTCTACAGTTGCTTGTTTGGATGAGCATATTTACATCTTCTTTTTCTGTTACTAAATTCATGTCCCTTTGTTAACTTCCAAGGCACTATTTCAAACTTTGCATAAAAATGAAAAAATTTGCTTTCATATTTAAGGCATAATAAGATCATGTAATTAGAAATGAGCCTTCATCATGATATGTGAACATTGTCAGTACAATCTCCAAGGAGGACTCTTTTCTCTCTTTTCTCATAGCAGCCAATGTAATCTTAAGGCCACTGTATGTATTTGCTTCCTTTGATCAATAATTTAGGGTAATCATTTTGTTCTGTAAAATTTCCAAAGTCCATATATATTGCATAAAATGCAGAATAGCAAATCCCAGATTGGATTTTAAAAAGCTTTTCATGAAAGGTTTAGGTTTTTTCCAACTTGGAGGCAGGGAAAGAAGTGGGTCTAGAGATGTGAATAAATCTGTTTGTTTGGGGACTTTGATTCCTGAAGATTTATTTTCTTAATACTATTGAGTAGCACTTAGACTGTCTCCAGCTCCTGTGAGCTTATAGAAAAGCTATTTTTCTGTTTTATTTTAGCCTCTAGCCTTCCAGCCTCAGTCAGGAGAAGAGAAGTGGGACTTGCAGATCATACTCTCTCGCACAGTGCCGGATAGGGAATACGATGCTGTGAGGAACTGCAGCATGAGCTCTGCTTCGTGCTGTGACGTTGCTGTGTAGATACACTGCAAGTTGCTGTGTTGTAAACAGCTGTCAGCACGCATTCTCCACCTTGTGCGGCATTAGGGGCAGAGGAGAATATTTAATTTAAATGACTGTTTGGTGGCCGAGGATATGTGTATCTGGTAAATAGCTGAGATGGCTAGAACCAGTTCCTCTGTTTGGAGCAGTGGAGATCTGCTAAAGGGCAAAGCTGGGTGGAGGGAGGGGAAAAAAAAAAAGCATTTAAAGGTGGGCATTACGGCAATGAACGTCAGGCAGAGATGAACAAGAGAAGGAAGAAGAATTTTACAGGTTTTTTCAGTAGGGAGGGACCTGATCTATTTGCAGCGCTGACTAAGGTCAGAGAACATAGATGGGGAGCTGTATTCGTGCTTTGAGAAGCCTCTGTGGCAGAGGCAGTCTTGAGACCCTGTTTTATTTATTCATTTTAAAAAAGTAAGGAAAAAAGTCATTAAACAGCAGTGGGGAAAATATTTATATGTTGCATCCATGACTCTGCAAATAACGAGGCATAGGATTATAATAGGTGGGCAGTGAAATCTTACTTGAGTCTAATATTCGGGGGCTTTCGGATTTTATTTCCAAGAACAAACATTGAAAAATGGCTCGGGCAGCGTGAGCTGATGTGTTATTCCCTCAGGAAATGGAATGCAAAATCGTATTTATTGCTGCTGGTAGGAAAACTGAGGCTTTCTCTATGCAAACATTTCCATCCCCAGAGGTAAGGGGGTACCAGGGCACGTTTTAACGTCCGTGCTAGTGTCTGCGTATGAGACGGGAGATGGAGTGCCACAGCACATCTAGCTGGGGCTCATTTTTGGGAAGTAGCACCAAGGGGATTAATTTGATCACTTTGGAGTATCAAGCAGCAGTTAGGTTTTCGTGGATGCTGTTGTCTCGGAGGCTCAGCAGAGCTTGCCACTTCATGGATGATGTGTGGAGGAAGGGCTCTTCTTGTTGCATGATGGAGGTCTTCAGCCTCTGCGCCTTCCGCGTGCCCGCCCTTAGGGGAAGCAGGGCCGAATGGCGGCTGCTGCTCCCTGACGGGGTTTTCAGGGGTATGTTAGGACTATGTGACACCAGAAATGCTGCTTTATGGTGTGTAGTACTCTGATCTTATGGGAAGTTTAGGAGTGACCATCAGGAGGGAAGACAGACTCACTCTGGTCCCAGCAAGTATCTTTTGCCGAGTCCTAAAGGGTCGTCCTTGTCTGCCTGCCCGTGCTGCTCCTTCAAATCCAAATTTCCGTCTTAATTGTAAAGGCTTTCGTAGCTGTTTCATGAGCAAAGGGCAGAGAACAGCTGAAAGGTTTTTGCTGGCAGATGACAAGGATTGCACAAGCCTTCTGCTGCATCGGGATTGTGCGACTGGGGTTTCTTGCTGGAAGTAACTCTTTTTCTGAGGAATTACTCGTATCCAGGGCTTTCCCTTCTGCACTTTTCATTGCCCACCAGTTCACTGTAACTCAGGGCTCTGTAAGTGACAAGAACACCGTAAGAGACTAATTTGTCACCTGGCTGTGAGTCAGCTTCTCATTACCAGGCTGGGTTTCTTCATGTAATTTATGGGTGAGTGCGCATGTCAGTGTGGATTTTGCCATCTGTATTACGCTGTTATTAAAATTGAACAAAGCAATGAAAAATTGCTCCCCGAGATAGTTTAAAGCTGGAAAATATTTATGAGGTGTTATAATTAAAAACAAAACATTCATATGACAAAAAACTTTATATTGTTTTGCTGTTTTAATTAAATTATGTTCAGACGGCCACATGACATCTCTGGGATAAAATTGTTTGCTAACAGAATATATTCAGCTCTCTGAGGAATACAGCTATTTTACAACTGAAACATTAGGAAACCTCTCTGTGAATTTATCAGATAATGAGTGCTTATTAGGCAGTAGTCAGGTCTGCTAAATCTGGTGCTCTTATGCAATAGTTTGTGTCCCACTGGTGCACCCCCTTTAGCGGTATGTTATCCTGGGATCTTCCATGCTCCTGAAATCAGACAAATATAAACCTCAGAAAGGAGGTGATGAAAGGAGCCTGGAGAAGCTGGGAGGACGGGGCAGAAGAAATCAAAGACAGGGCAGGCGTTTTCTGTTGCTAACATTAGAGCTTAGTATGCATTGGCCAAAAAGAAATAACTGTGACTTTTTTCAGTGTACCACAGCACAGAAAATCATTAGTCATTAGGGATACCACAGCCTACACGTGTTAAAATTCCTTCCGTGTTCAGCAGTAAAGAAAAAAATGAGATGTGGAGCTAAGATCGAATATAAGGGCAGCTGAGCTTGTGCCTGGCAGTAATCCATATTCAGTGTAAGCCGTGTTCACTGGGGGCTGGTGAGTTTTGACACCACTTATGACAGACACAAAACCCCCCCTCAATTTCTTGAACTTTAAGTAGGTGTTTTTGATTTGAGAACCTAGGAGGAAAAATAATTGGATATATGGAGAAAATAAGTGTCTTCAAATGTGGTATTACCATAATGTACTCTGGCAGTTCAGGCAATGTGTTCATTTTTTTAATCCTGAACTATATGAATAAAGCATAACAATACATTGCACAGTTCGCATGTACTGGAAATAGAGACAGTCTCTGGGCAAAGAGCAAGTCAAAGGTGGTATCTATAAAGGCTGTCCCAAGTTTTATCTTCTGCAGCATTAGGCTATAACCTTCAATCGCCTCTAAAAATTTATGGTAGCTTCTGGTGAATGCAATGTTGTCTTCCTGATGTTTATTCTTTTTTTAAAGATTTAGTTCAGCGCTAGAGTTCATAAAGATATTTTGTTGCCTGTTTGCAGGGACCTGTGCGCAAACAAGCTTTGCATTAGAGGAGAGGCTGGGGGACGTTTACGGGGAGGTGTTGGCACTTCTCCTCCGGAGCGTGCCCTCCGGAAAGGGAAGGGAAAGTCCGTGTCGGACAGCTTAGCCCAAGCGTCTAGCCTGGTCATTAGGACTCTCTCCTACAGGAAAACTGTACATATACTGGTTTTACATAATGTATATTTGTGTGTGTGTATGGGTGTGTATATATATTTAGTGCCATTTGGTCTCTATTGCAGAGTGGACTTAAGGGATTTACATTCATTTAATTCAGATGAACGTAATTTTTGAGTCCTGTTTTTCTGCCACTTCTCTAGTTGCTACACAGACGTACCAAGATGACAAAAAATGACTTAGCTAATACGTTGCAATAAGTAAACGATGTTGTATTGATCTAAGCATTCAGAGCAATCTAAGCAACCAATATGTTCATTACATTTCTTCCAGGCCACTTCCAAGTAACACTTACTATTAAATACGAAATGTGCATCTCCAGTACAGGATCAGCTATTAAATTATGCTTATGGATATTAATAAAAAAGGGCCAAAGGCTTGTCTTTATGCAGGCAGAAAAAGAATACCAGTTAAGTGGCAAATGGCGTGAAGAATATATTTTTATGGTACACTTAAAATTTACTCAATTTTAAGATACTTAGCTGTTTAAGAAGGGAGAATTTTAAAATTCCTACCTTCCCATGCATGGGTAGGCATTTTTGGGTTTACCTTTTTTCCCTTTACCCTTAGAATCACGATTGTTGCTCTTGTTTCCTTTTAAAGTATCCAGCAGATTAATGGCTTGAACTCTTGAAGCAGGTATGATGAGATTCCAGGGGGTTAAGGGAACAACCCGATGAGCTCATCTGTTTTAGTCAACAGCGGGCAGAGACGATGCTGCTGAGTTTGGGCTGTGCTGCTTGTCCAGTGGTGCTTCCCCTCCGTTTCCGTAGCAGGTGATGGATGTGGAAGAAGAGGCCTATAGCTCTTGTGTTTCCACTCCAGATAGATAGCAGAACAAGATATTCATAGCTTAAATTATTCAAAACAGAGCAAGAACATCAGCTCTTGCAGACTTTGTCTAAATGTCTGTGGCAACGAGAGAAGTGTCATGCAAAACGACAAGTATGAGAGGTTCTTGCAAAGTCAAAGGACTCATGTGAGATGTCATATGGATTGGACCAAGGGTGCTGCTGCTTTTCCCTGCCTGTCCAAAAGGACAGGTGACGTAGGCAAAAAGGTTCAGTTTTACTTGGTGCAAAGTAAGAAGTTTCATTGCGTTGACTATGCAAGAATGGTTGAATTTCACCTGAAGTTGTAAAATAAACCTATTACAGTATTTGAAAAGAGGCAACGTTTGAGGAAATACGGTGAAGTGTTATATCTTTAGGTCAATGTATTTTTTCACATCTAGAACAACAATTTTGGTGTATTCATGCCCATACCTGATGAGGCTCGATTGTATTTCCATCGGTTGTGGGGTGTCTCAGTGGCCAGTTCCTCTTTCCCACTGCTGACTGTACTTCAGCTATTGAGTGCGTTGAGGGGGGGTTCCTTGTTCTCCCTTGCTCTCCTCCCACTGCCACTCTTCAAAAAATAACTCAGTCTTTCTGCAGATTTAGCCCAAGGCTGAGGGTTATGTGGGATAATTACAGGATGATGCATTTTAAATACTGCTGAAGTACTGAGCAACATTTAGGAGTGACCAAAACTGATCAAATGCAGCAGGAGCCCAAAGGAACTAAAGGTCACCTTTAAAACGTTTTCTAGCCTTTAATTCCCGTGGGAAGGAAATAAGGATTTGACCCGCCGTTCTGGAGGCACATCTGAAATGTTTTACTCAAAATGTGCTCAACTTCAGATACGTTATTTCAGCAGCCAGTGGGATATAGCTGTGTACGTGAAAGTCAAAATTATAGCCAATTTTCACTGTTTCTAAAGTTCCTGGGAATCTTGTGATAGACTCTAACACCATCTACAATCAAGAACATCATATTTACAGGCAGAAACAAAACTGCTGTTGTTTTTCAGTCTGCAGAAGAACTAATCTTACTTTCTCTCCTCGAGCAATTTCCGTGAAATTGCAGTAGAAGCCCACCCAACATACAAATGAAGCTATAATTGCAATAATAGGCGTTAGGACATAACTTACTGCGCAGTAACTTGTGCTTAGGTGTTCTGCAGCCGGTATTTCAGCTTTGTTTAGTACATCACCCATGGTCATTTTGCATGACGACAGTTTGCTTGGGAGAGTGTAATGAGAGAGTGTCAAAAGCCTTCCTAAAGCCAGTGCTTTACTCCAAGTCTTTGCTGAGGTTTGCTTCAGGATGAAGGGTACATAAAGCCATGGCTGATCTGAACTGATGTTGGTGGTAGTTGTGAAAAATGAAGCTTTTGTACCAAGAGCATAGGAAGAAAAAAAATCTGTAAAATTTCCCATGCTTATTTTATATCCCTCGGTGTTTGTTAATAAGACATGCAAGCACAGGACAATTCTGGTGGAAATCAGTATCTTGTGCTGATGCTAATCAATTAATGGGAGAGTGCAGCTTCATCGCGGCTTTGTGAGGCGCTCTGCCGGAGGAGTAGCTATCTGGCCGAGATACAAATCTACCTGGAAATAAGCAGAAAAATGGCACTGAGAGACAATCAATACTGAAGCAAGAAAGTTTCAAAACTCTTACCTTAGTATTAAGATTTGTGCAGAGACAGCAACCTACGGATATTTTGGCTTTGCATTTTATTTGTGGCTCTGCATTAAGCGAAACTGAGCCAACACTGGGAATCCGGCTCGAAAGCTTTAACAAGGCGATGTGTGATCATCCTGAATTTTGGTAAATCGGGAGTCAAGAAAGACAGAAGTGTGAATTCAAAGTGAGAACAGTCAGAGCATCCTGACTTTCAGGAAGTGATAAGGATCAAGCATTCTCCATTTCACTTAGCTTTCCATTTATGACTACATCTACTTTTCTTTTAATAGTGCATTAAAACATTGTGTTGGAAATGCACTATTCAGAGTTACTGCCAGGTATTCTGGTATTTCTTATTTTGGATGCAATAAATACCACATCAGATAAAAATAGGGAAAGGGTGAGCACTGGTATTTATAGCATTACATGATAGCTTCTGTCTGCTATGAAAATTGCATTTCCACTTCCACTAATATTGAAGGAATATTCTGGTTTTTATTTTAACCCCTTACTACCAAAGTCTTGAGCATCAAGCAGATTGAGCTACGCTGCCTTGAGCTCTAACGCCAGTATTTTTTCCCCTGTGCAGTACCCTACCGATGCTGCTTCACAGCAATGCTTTGTAGTTGTTGGGCTGCAGTTCTTTAGCACAGGAACGTTTTCACTGTTGTACCATCTGTATAGTGCACAGCAAAATCTAAATTGCATGTGAAATCCACTGCTGGGCAGTGCTGCCACTTTAACTCCAATGTTTCTGTGTAACCATCTCGCACCTCTTAAAATGGAATGGGTTTTTTTATAACTTTTTACCTCTTTACTTTCTATTAAAGAAATATGACTGGCGGCTGTGTTTCACCCCACCTTTTGCTGGGCATGAACATGGCAGAAACATGACAGAAGGACCTCTTACCTGTAGACTTTACACCTGTGTGACTTCAGGGGTCACTCTGCTTTCACTGTGCTGCGTTGCACCTAGATGTACGGGCTCAGCTGCCTAGCAGAGTGAGTGTGTGTTGTTAACTTTCAGATACAGCCTCTACATTAGTCCGAAAAAGGAAAGCCCGAGCTGAAACATCAATACAATCTGAGGAATGTCGATACCTGTCAGGGAGGAGGGCTCCAAACGCTTTGGAGCTGTCTTTGGGCATTGCAGTTATCCATTGCCGAAGCTTTCGAGTGACCTTCATCGTTCCCAGCCTTCATTAAATATTAAAAGGTTAAAAGAAAGCAAGCAGCAGGTTTGAACTAGTTCCTGGTGAATCCCTGCTCCCACTGAAATAAATAGGGGTCTCTGCTGGTTTAGTGCATGTTTCATGTTGCACAAAAAAAGACCAACGCTTAGCTTGGGTGCACAACTCCGTGGGCACTGTACTTGTACGATTACAAGTGTGTAATGCCTGCGATGAGTGTGGTGTGCCTCTTCCCTCCATTCCACACCTCTGGCCTGTTCAGCCTCGGTGAATAAACCTTCCCTGCTGGGGAGGGGCTCTCTGGCTGGTGCTCTGCATTTCCCACCCCGCTCCTGGAAGTCTGCATTGCTTCAGGCTGCCAGAGCAGGCGTGGGGATCCAGAGAGATGATCATCTGCCATAAACATTGGGGAGCGGCAATCAGCCGCCCTTCTCCCTGTGGGGCCCGTCTGAAGTGCAGTGGAGAAGCTAGGCCGTTATTAAATAATGCTCTGTGGCTGATTATAATGACAGAAACTATACTTGCAATCTCTAGGTGGATCTGATCATCAGTCATCTCCAGTTATTAAGTTGCTAAGAGAGATGAGAGTAAGAGCGCATTTAGTTCTTTCCATTTATAAGCCCAATTACCAAACCGTTTCTGCCCAAGCACAATGCTTGTCAAGCATAAGTGAGAATAAATATTGCAGGAAGAAACAGAAGATGGCTGGTGACAAAAATACCAGGGCACTAGCAGGGCTGAGTTGAAGAGCTGGCAGGTGGAAGCTCATGCAGGATGGCTGTTCTCCTGGGTAGTGGTCGGCGGTGCCTCCTGGGCAGCGTGCAGGGCACAGGGCTCTCCTCCTTTCTGCGCACTCGCCTTCTCTTAGGGTGTTTGATGGATTGAGTTCAAAGCTTATCACAACACTTTTTTTAGGTATCTCTTTGTCCCTCTTCAAGAGGTAAAACTGTCCAGGTCCAGCGTACCCAAGACATCCCCTAATGTGTCCAGGTGAACACTACAGTTGTCAGTCCTTCTTCTTGCTCTCTTTTTTTTTTCTCTTTTCACCACAGTTTGCCATTTATTTTGAAAAATTTTGAAAGAATTTTGAAAAAGCATGTTGTGTTTTGACAGTAATACTTTGCGGTTATTTGGAAGGTGCAGAGAAGAAAAGAAAGAAAGTGAATGAAATGAGGAACATTTTAGTTAATCTCTATTTCTGATCAAGTAGGTTGGATAGCAGGGATGGGTAGGTACAGACCTGATCTGATGGGAAAACGGGATTTAGCAGCCGCAGCAGGTGATGTAGGTTTACACACGATGCCAGCCATCACGCCAACGAGAGGGGAGTGCACTTCCATGTCCCCTGGTACCTCTGTGCTTAGCACAGCAGGTGTGGGGTTGGTGGCTGCAGTCTTTCATCATTCCAGCTCCACTGTGCTCATCCAAAGGACAAGAAATCAGCTAAAATACAGATGTATGACTGCAGAGCCAACCCCAGAACCTGGCATCAGTGGCCGTGGTGTTCCCGCTCCACGTTGCGGTGTGAAACCGCACGCAGGCGGGCAGCGGCTCTGGCCCTTTCCTCGCCTCACGGCACATCCCGGGGCTCTGCCCCGTCTTCGTTGGCGTTGGACCACTAAGTGTGAGGCGCAGTTACTCTTGATGTGTGCTAAAGGCGAGCATTCAGCTGCTTGAATGCATTAGGAGAATTGGCCATTAAAAATAGAGCTCATTATTCAGGAAAATATGTCGTGTAATTAGACATGGATTGTTGCACTCTCCTTTTCTAAGCAGGGCTTGGGAAGAGGTGAGGCCATTATAATTACAGATGTTTATATCTGCTCTTATTTATCTCTAGAGGCAAGACCACAACCAGATGGGCCAGAAAATAATTCCCAATATTCTCCCTTCTTTTTCTTCCAAAGAAACTCCTGTGGAAAAAATCTGAGTTTAAGGTAATTTGTACTTCTCAGCTGTACCCTTTAAAATCAGAATATTGACAGTTAAAATCTATTTAAACAGGTTTAATCTTTATGTATACCCTTCTCCTGGCGGTGGTTTAGAATCTGGAAGGGAGCTTTAAGTTGCAGCAGACCAATGCGTGGAACCCTTCACTGTTAAAAACCTGCGCAGCTGCCCCGGCCCCAGGGAAGCCGCGGTGACTTACAGCCACGCAGCAGGGACCTCTGCCTTGGCCTTCCTCTTTATTGTCGTGATTCAAGTCAGTATTGCAAGTCATCGTTGCATTTGCCTTTGTTTTTCATGTTCGCTCTCTCTGGTGGCTCTGTGTGGGCAATTAACAAATTTCCAGATAAAGATCCGCCGCCCCCCCCGCCTTTTGGACAAGGGGCTGGGGTGATTTAAAACTTTAATTAAGTTTTCCAATTCCGTATATAATTAATGGCACCTTTCCCTTACTCATGTCTAAAGCAACAAATGGGCTTCCTCGCAGGAGCCTGTAACCGAGAGATTTCCGCGTACACAGTGGGGGAAGATGCTGGATCTTTGCTTTGGGGTCATCGTTTGAACTCTTCCTGTAAGTCACAGCTTGCATTGACACCGCAGGACCAGCGCAGAGAACCAGTGCTCAACATAACTTCACAAATGGCAGAGAGAGAGGGAAGACAACTGAAAGGGAGAATGAACGTGTCTGCAAAAAATGCTGCAGGACCGTGTCCCCCCAGCCCACCTGGAACAAACCCCAAGCCCGTCTGCGCAGGCGGGCAGCCGTGTCAGTGCCCTGTCCCTGCCCTCCGAGCCGCGGCTGGTGTTGGTGAGCCAGATTCCAGTTAGGTCCTTCTGTCTTTAGCTGACACGTTCAGGCACTGTTGGGCTTATTTACCGGTGTTACTTTTAGTAGGTTAACTGTGTCTGTAGTAGGAAACGCTGCCTTTATCGTGAGAGACAAATCTGAATGCTGCACATATCAATGTGGGAAGGTGAACTAATCCTCAGACACAAGAGCTGAAACAGTTAATGTACATGGTGTTTGGATTTAAGCTCCCTGTCTTGCACAAATAAATACAACTGCAACCATCATACCCCTAATTTACCCAGGGTAAGTCGTACCTGGAATTAGGATCAGCTTCTGATTGCGTAACACCTCAATCAGTGTAATTACTTGGTAGAGCTAAGATTAATGGGGATGACAGCAGAGATTTAGTAAGAAAGTAACGCTCCTGCATTTTCGGAGGGCTGCTGGGCTGGCACTCTGATTGCGATGTGCCTCTCCCCGGTTTCCCTGTGCGGGTCTATGGCGTTGCTGGGAAAAGCCTGTCCTTGCTCCCGGAGCTGCGCGGGGGTTAGGGAAGCTCGTCGCTTCTCTGGTGTGCTGCTGCTCCAGGGCGGTCCCGGGAGCCTCTGGGGGGTTTGAGGCTGGGCTGTACTTGGGGCATGAAAATCCAGCAAGCAGAGATTCAATAGGAGTGTGCTGCTTTGCAGGTGGAGGGCTGGGGTATGAGGATTTTAAGGCTTTTTGTAAACTTTTAAAGTATAGTATACACTTTTAAAGTATGTGTAAGTGGGCTAGGGCTGCGGTGAGGATTTGAAGGAGGAAGGGGGAGCGGTGGGTGACGAACCGCTGCAAGGCTCAGTGGGAAGAGGGGAGGCGGGTTGAGCGCGGGCGCTGGCAGAGCCCCTTCCTCACCCTTCTTCCCCATAACCCGTGCAATTCCCCAACTCCTGGAGCTCTGCTTGAGGACTGGTAGGTGTAGTCATTATAGAAAGACTGGAACCTCTACCATGAGGATGTGGTTCAGCCGTGCTTTCACCTATCACTGCTGTGAGGAAAGTTCTCAGCAGCTGCAGTCCCACACAATGAAGTTGGTGAAATTCTGCTTTTAGCCTCAAATTGTCAGGGTTTCATTCGCATCCTCTCACAGGTCCGTGTCCTGAGATGTGTATAGGAGAGGTGACTTTTTCATTCCTTCAGTTGGGCTTGAAAGCATCAAAAGTATTCTGTAAGCTTTATTTCTTTTAAAACATGCTTAATTTATCATTCACATAGTGCTTTAACTTCAAATCAATATATTAAAAAAAGTGAGACTTCATCTCACTTTCAATGCACATTTTAAATTTTCATGCTTATATCAAATATCAAAACCTGCTGTTTGTGTAAAATAACGCACTAAAATTGTTGAGTTGTCATATAGATAGGATATGATAGAATAGGACAGAATTTAAGGTCACTTTTTAATTTGTTGTCATATTAGATAACTGGATACAATAACTGCCTTTCTAAAACGTTTAAGTATTTGCTTAGATTGAATACAGATAAGAGTATCTGTAGGTAGTTGTGTTGTTGCTCTGTTGGGTGAAACGCGTGTTCTTTCCTTGCTGGGTTCTGGTTGCAAGGCTTCGGGGCGGGATGTTGGCCGTGGTCTGCAGCGCCCGCGGTGAGGGACAGCAGTGCCAGCCAGGCGCCCGGGGAGGCACTGGCGAAACCGCAGAGGTCTGGGCTTCTCACATGGGTGTGTAGGGCCAGGTAGGACTGCTTATGCAGGTCAATGCAAATGCCTGAAGACGAGTTTGCAGAAATGGCCCTGAATCAGAATTCACAGGTGGACAAAGAGATACTTGCCTGCTTTTACTGCCTGCCACAGATTTCTTACTTTCCCTTCTTCTACAAAGTTGCTAGCAAAATAAACTCTTTTTTTTCCTCCCACATTTATACAAGAAATACTCAGAGTAAAAATAGTAAATGGAGTAGAACAGAAAAATATGACAGGATTATTTGTATCCTCATAAGAAGCCTAGCAAAGCAAAATAATAGGCAGGAAAACATCATGAGTGGGAGAGACGGAGGCAC
>NW_009197867.1:0-4776 GCF_000690835.1 Fulmarus glacialis | reverse complement strand
TGTTTCTGTGTTATTAGTCCCAGCCCTTCTGTATTTTCTCTCTTTCTCTCTCCCTCTCTCCCCCCGGTGCAGTATGAACCAAAGCAATTGTTATTGCCTTTTTATGAGGGAGTCAAACTCTCTGCAAAGAGTAAACAATTTTTCCATCAGTGGTGTTCACGGTTTATGACATACAACATCAGTAAATAGTTGTTTTGGTAACTGATGGGTTGTTTCCTGGGGTTAGTGCTTTCCTATACCATCGCTCTCCATTATCCTGCTTGGGAGTGACGCTGCGTCCTCCTGCAGCACTGCCTGCTGCAACCGCTTCTGTGTTACAGTAATGCTTGCGTGGTTCTCGGTCTGCTTGGTGGGAGTAGTTCCGATAACCCCGATAGCCATCTCCTGTGGAAGTGATAGACCTGAAGCAGCCGTCTGTCGACAGCAATTGTATTGCGGCTCGCACAGCTCCAGCGGTGTGGCGGGCACTCTGCAGACGAGTCGCTAACGAAGGCTGCTGAGTTGTAAGAGCTTGCAATCAAAATCGTAACACTTCTCTAGTGTTTCATGACTTTGTAAATATTGATGATTATAAAAAATACATATGGGAAGCAAGAGGGGAAGCTGCCCGTGTATCGCAGTAGTAATACCAGGAAAACATCAGCACCTTTGCAATTTTATTTCTCGAGGTGCTTGCCTTCTCCTACCTTCCCGTGATTGTCAGAGGATGTCCCTTGAGACTCAGGGGCACGAACAGGCATGTGGCAAAGGGTGGGTCAAGATGAAAGTATCTCCTTTGTGCTATGAATTACACAGCGTCCTTCTCTATTAATTTCAATTAGCATGCTTCAGACTGACTGCCATGTTGCTTGGTATCAGAGAAAGAGCCACATTCGGAGTGCTAGAGATAGCACTGGATAAGTCATGGATAATACTATAATTCAATGAAATTCATTGTGTTCCCTTTTACCTAACACCAAACAGGATCTCTGCCGCTGCTGGAGATGCCCTTCTCTGGGGGAGCAGCGTGAAAACAAGGTCTCACCTGCATCTTGTAATTAAAAACCACACAGCACTTTTCACGCCATGTTACAGATGTTAATTGGGGTGTTCTGGCCAAAGTCCAGCTGGCCGGTGGAAGCCCTGTCTGCTTTAGTGTTCCCTGGAAGGGGTTGCTCTGCCTTTTTTCCAGAAGTGCTGTGGAATTTTGGGAGCGGCTTTGTCACGTAAAGTGGCTGCTTGTGTCCCCTCCGCGGCAGCCAAGCTCCAGTGGGGGATAAGCAAACATCACTTCCTACACTGCTGCTTTTTGTGGGAAAACGCTGTTAATTTTTCCTCTCATTCTGGTGTTACTAAGCTTAGTTAATATTAATTGCATGAGATCTGAGATAGAAAGAATGGGTGATATGCAAAGCATCGTTCTTGGAGGGCTCAGCCTCAGGAGGCAGCACTGGTCACACAGATACCTCCACGGATCCGCATGTTAAAATCGGTGAATGACACGGTTCTTCCCCTGGCTGTGCTGAGAGCTTGGGGAGGACTTTTTAATTGCCACCTTTTGCTTTCTGAACCTTTAGACTGCACCCAAGTGAGCTCTCTAACCTTTTTTCTCTAAAATCTGGAGGAAGAGAAACACTTAGTTTCATCCGGAATGTTGATGTTCTTATACCCCACACCTCTACAAGGCGGAGATTAATGAAAACACCAGGTATTGCTGCATTTGCCATCCCTCTGCTCTCCTCGCCATGGCGAGTCTCCTGCACTACAGCTCTTCCCTTGGGGAGCAGCTCGGGTAGCCGCTTGCTCCAAGAGCAACCTAAAATATACACTGAATGTGGTCAGGCTCCTCGGGATCCAGTGGGCAAATCTGCTTGCATTTAGCACAGCTACTATTAAGTGTGTTTTGCTTCATTAAGGCAGTTGTAATTCATGTACAATGCAAAGCAATGAAATTGTTGGGCGTAAACCAGCAGAAAACTAAGTAATGTAGCAATGACTCAAATTCAATAAAAGTAAATATTTAGATAGGCTTCTTATCATGAGTTACAAACAAAACTGATGTGGTGCCCTCCACTGAAATCTGTAATTGGCTTTGATAGTAATATTAATATTCAATATATTCAGCTCATAATTGTTTTCTCTTTCTTACTGATGTGTTTGTCTTTACTGCATCTTTGTCTTTGTGTAAATCTGTCCCTTTTTTATAGCATTATTTTTCCTGTGCTCTAGCACCAAAGCACCCCGCATGGCATTGCCGGTTCATTTGCGTGTGCCCGAAGCCAGCTACAACTTCCAGAACACGCTTTTTTCTTTGCACAACTTGTTACCCAGTAAAGGCATGCAGGCATCGCAGCAGCTTGTTTGTCGCGCTCTGCTCCTGTCTTAAAGCCAGTAACAAAGATGCTGAATCTCCAGCGAGCAGCAGTGCCGCAGGCCCCCTCCTGCCCCGTTACACGCGTGTGACACACGTGTGGGCACTCGGCGATCCCCTTCGCAGGCAGGCTCCCCGCCGAGGAAGCTTCCCCGTTATTTTACAGGGCGGTGATGAATCTCTGACAAAGAGCAAAGATTGCATCTCAGCAGGGGGCCTGTTCTGTGCTCCGTCACTCTGCTGATTACAAACGCACACAAATTACACAAACAGAAGAAATTATTTTCTTTTATGCTAATTTTGGCCCGCCCACCCGCACATTAGCTAGTGTTGCACTGAATTGCAGCAGGTTACGCAAAGTGGATTTATTTTGCTTTTGCACTCTTCTCCCGTTTTAACACCTTATTTCTGTTTTGCTGGTGCGTGCTTCAAATGTTAATCAAGTATTTAATGAAAGGCCTAAATGAAAGTTAAATTAGATTTCATTCACTTCCTAATCTGACTCTAAGGAAACCCAAAAGCCACGGGGTGGAAAGTGCAGTGCAATTGCAAAGTCATCTTTTTTTTTTAAAACATTATTTTGCTGTACATATCACTTTATACTTGCATTTGTTACATTCGGTTGGAGGTTAATTACCCCGAACTTCTAGATAACAAAGATCTCTGAAACCCTGTATGACTTTGTTAGGGCTGATTATTTTATTTTTGAATGCGCGTTTTGGTACTGTAGTGTTTCCATCCATGTGAGTATCTCCTCCTTTTCCTCCCAGTGTTTGCACGGATACAAAAGCACTGCCAAATCCTTTTCCATACCCGTCCCGCAGCCTGATGTGCTGGGAGCACGTGCTTCCCAGCGTGGCCCTGGCCTGGGGCAGGTGGCAGGGACCCCCGCACAGGCGCAGCCGGGGACCGGGGTGCAGACCTGGGGGTGCTCCCACGCTCCGGGTGGCTGCTCCGTGCTCAGGGCTCGGTGAGTGGGACCCGCTGCGTCTCCTCGCTCCGCTTACGCTTGACACTTGCAAATGTAGGAAAAGGTAATACTTTATGTACCGTCTGTACTTCATTTTTCATTTAGGCTTTTATTCCCAAAGCAGGTCTATTCTTCTGCGATTTAAAGCTATTGTGTTGCTTTGAAGGTCTTTTAGCCGGGTTTAATAAATTTTAATTAATTCTACCTTCTCTTTTAGGTCTGTCCTCAGGAGCTAATCTTTCTATGCTTAATGCATGCTAAAATGAGGTGTTTACAATAACGTGCAGAGTGTGTAGTAACCAAAGGTTGCCTCATGCTTACTAAAAGACCTTGCTGTGCTAAGAATGAAATGGCTGGTTTTTCCACGGATTTATGCTGGTAATATTTCTGTATGGGAAAACAAACATGCAAGCAAACCAAACCTTCTCGCACGCTTAGTTTTTTGGGGATGCAGTGTCTAGCCGGTGGGGAAAGCTCCCAGGAGGACCTGGAGGAGCAGCGGGGTGGTTGTCCGTGCCCATCGCACCCGCCTCCCTTCGTTCCACCGTTTGCATATGGAAACCGCCTGCACAGCAACGGTCAGCCTCCGCGCGGTGTCCTGGCCTGGTACAGTCCCTGCAGCTGGGTGGGTGTGTTGGTGGGGTTTGATTGCTTTAACAGAAAATCTTTGAGGTGGGCAGCGTGGTCTCTCTCTGGGTAGTTGTTGCCAGATGCAGGTGCTGCTCTTTGAAGGGTGGCTTTCTGTGCTTCTTTTAGAAATGTATTCCCACCCCCCAGGGGATAATATACTTTTATCATCCCTGATAAAAGTAAATATTTCCCTTGCCCCATAAAAAGTAAAACGACAGCAAAAGCCTTCCTAGTTTGCTCTGCGTGGGTATGTTTAAGGCACACGTGGAGCTGTGACATCGGCCTGACAGGGCAGGGCAGTTCTTGTGCTGGGGAGGGTTTTAGTGGGAATCAGTCTGATTTATCAGTGTTACAGCTTACTGTGTATGCGTGCCTTCCAGCTTGCATAGCGCTTCCCTCATCTGTCATGCTTGCTAATAGGGGGCCTTCCATTTGGACTGAAGTCTCAAGCAGTTGTACAGTCAAGCGGGGGGAGAATGGGCAAAGGGGGGAGGATGGAGATGTGATTTCCAAAAAAAAAAAATCGAACTTAAATCCTGCAGCAAGCAGGTGCCTCACAGTACGGGCAATATCAAGGGGGGTTGTTGCAAAAAGTTTCAAATGTTTCATTTGTACAGGAGATATGCTGGTCCATAAGGACGGTCATGATCTGATAAAAATCTGATAGTTCATTTCAGTTGGCGTTGAACGTTAACGACATCTCATATGCCTAAGATTCATAGAGATATAAAGGGAGGAATACTAACAGAAAATATGGTACTTTTATCCGTATCGCAGAGGAAGCCTCACCGTTTAGTTTAACGTTTTGGATCAGTCTGTAAGCGGA
>NW_009197866.1:0-588 GCF_000690835.1 Fulmarus glacialis | reverse complement strand
GGTGTACTCTTCACTGGGTAAAAAACTGGCTGGACGGCCAAGCCCAGAGAGTTGTGGTGAATCGTGTTAAATCCAGTTGGCGGCTAGTCACAAGTGGTGTCCCCAGGGCTCAGTATTGGGGCCAGTTCTGTTTAAATCTTTATCAATGATTTGGACGAGGGGATTGAGTGCACCCTCAGTAAATTTGCAGATAACCCCCAGCAGTTTTGGCACAGGGACTTTGCAAGCCCAGGCAAGCGTACCTGCCCTTGTCTGGGCAATGCATGCCCAGTAACTATAATTTGCGAGGAATTTCCTGATCACTTGGGGCCATCTCTCCCCTTTCACCTCTTATAAGCGAGCCTCCTCCCCGTTTTGCAACAGCAGCAAAACGCCGGCACAGCAGCTTACCCCGTGGGGAGCACCCCGGCCACAAGTTCCCCACTGGCCTGGCGCAGAGCTGGGGGACATCAGCAGTGGGGGCCAGCTCGGCAGGTGCCTCAGGCATCTGCAATGGTATCTACATACCATTCTACAGTGCTATCTGCATCTGCAGCTTTGTCTGCTTCAGAAATGGCGTCTGCATCTGCAATGGTATTGGCTTTGGTG
>NW_009197865.1:0-2858 GCF_000690835.1 Fulmarus glacialis | reverse complement strand
GTTAAGAACCAGGGCTACGCGACACAAGGAGACTTAATCTCCATTATTAACTAGAGAAATTACAAAGGGAGCAAGGCTTTATTTTTAAGCTTCTCTGAAAAGAAGCACGGCATTGAGACAAACAACAAAATACACCATAAATTGATTAACATCCTGAAACCCTGTTAAAAGCTCCACCAACGTCCTGGCTCCGACACTGCTTCACCCCAGGCTGGAAGGCAGCTGCCTGGGGGTGACGCGCTGACAGCGAGCCCCGGCACAGCGCTGGTGCAGCGCGGGCTCAGCGTCAGCGGCCCACTGGCACGGCACGGCACATGGACCAGGGAGCTCTGCAAAGCCCGACTCCCCTCCACAGGCTCTCCTCTCCTCTCTGGTCCCAAACCTAAGTTTCACTTTAGGGCTGAATACGCAGCGTTTCACCAGCTCTCGCTGGAGCCACCGACAAGCCTCTGCTGAGTCAACGGCAGCACACAAGTGAAATACTAAAATCCCATTTTACGGGAGACAGTGGCTGGTTATGGCTTGGCCTCATTTTTGGCAGCGGGGACGGTGGCAGAAATAGCTTCTCGAGCTCCCTGCGGACCACCCCGTCCTTCGCAGCAGGCGAAGCGCCAGGTGAGCACTGAGAAGGGCACCTGCAGCACACCACGCACCAAGCGCTTTGTCCAGGCACGGTCCCGTTTTAGACAGCTATCGAGACCAGCAGTCACCTTCATCTAAGACTCCACTGGTGGAGTTTGTCCTAAATAAGCTTAAACTCTCCTTGGAGAGGAGCGTTACATCACACGCAGCTTGCAGGGTCCAGCCCAGCGCTCCGTGTGCCAGCACACCCTCGTCCAGCACGGTTCCTGCCCCGCCAATGCGCTCCCGGCCAGCGAGGGCTCGGTCTCACCCCCTGCGAGCCATCACTGCTGAGCTACGCTAGCCGTGCTTTCAACCTGAGCCCGCAGAGTCCAGCCCGCGCTGCTCCAGCGGGGGCTAAAGGCTCTCAGCAGCACACGTGGCCGAGGAAGGGGCACTGCAGACCCCAGGGAGGAACAGCGGGACCGCAAACAGCCCGGGCACTCTTGCCACACTCTTGCCTCCAGCCGGCAGCTCAACCTCACCCCAGGGCTGCACCGGCGCCTCTACCCCCCCCTCATCTCCCACCACCCCACGCCTGTGCCCCAGCCCCTGTTTGCAGCACACAGTCAGCATAACTAGCGGGAGACCGAGGTTAAAGCCTGGGGGTGGCTCCTCTCAGATGGAGCCTTCTCCAGTTTAGCCCGAGCCCCTTCTGCAGGAGGGGAATGGCCCCAGGGACAGGCAGGGGTTGCACTGCCTGCGCTGCCTGCACCTCCCGCAGCTCAGCCGGCAGCAAGGAGGGCGAGGGAGGAGGAGCAGCACACAGTCAGCATAACTAGCGGGAGACCGAGGTTAAAGCCTGGGGGTGGCTCCTCTCAGATGGAGCCTTCTCCAGTTTAGCCCGAGCCCCTTCTGCAGGAGGGGAATGGCCCCAGGGACAGGCAGGGGTTGCACTGCCTGCGCTGCCTGCACCTCCCGCAGCTCAGCCGGCAGCAAGGAGGGCGAGGGAGGAGGAGCCCATCTCGCTTCGCTGGGCAAGGGCCGAGGGGCCGAGGGGAGTTTGGACGAGGGACGGACGGGACCTGCTGGCTCCGACCCCGTCGCTCTCCTGACCCTACACAAGACGCCTTAGCGCGTCCCAGGCAGACGCCTTTGCACACCCATCCCTCCGTCCTCCAGACTCTGAAACAGCAAATTGCTGCTCGAGAAGCGGATGGAGCAGGCTGGGTTTCTCCTCTGCCCTTCCCAAACGCACCAAAGGCTTTGCAGAACTAAACTCCAGCAGGAAATCTTCAACAAGCTGCCCCACAGCCCGGCACGCTGCTGCTCCTGCGGAGATGAGCAGGAGGTTCCCACGGTGGGAGCAGCCCACGAAAGCCCCTGCTAAGAGCACACGAACACCACGCCGTGCGGAAAGGCTCCCCAACCTGCCCCGGTGAAAACGTCGTCCCCTTCCGTTTGTCCGTTTTGTGTGAAGTGACGACCCCTGGGCTGTTGACACACGTGCCCCTTCTTGCACAAGGGGTGCCCGAAGAAGAGAAACCTAATGGGCTCCAGATGCCAGATCATTCTGCTGCACACAGGCTGCGTGTCAAACACGTTCCAGTATGTTTCCAGTTAGCCGACTGGCTGGGCACTGGGGCGATGGGCTCTTCCAGGATAGGGGGATACGGAGCTCAGGTCTCCCGGGCTCCGTCGCAGCCATCGGGGACGTGGGTTTCTCCTCTTTCCCAGCTCCAATCCAGGGCACCCAGCAGACGATTCCCAGGAGAGTTTCTTACTAGGTGCCGCTTCACGGCTTTTGTTTTTCACAGAGGGCTGAACAACAGCGCTATCTGGGCACCGAGTAATTGCAAATTAAGGGTTAATTAAGTAGTATCAATATACAGGCCGAAAGAATGAAGGCACTGAAATAAAGTGCACAGTTCATCAGTCAAAACTGATCTGCCGTGTCCATTATTCCCCTGCAAAGAGCCTGGATCAAACTGCTTATCACAAACAGGGCAGGATTAATCTACAAGCCACTTTGTTTGCTTTTGACTGTGTTGGCGCACTAATAAATGAGCCAATTTATTTCATGTGACAAGCTTGTGGTACACCCCAAGGAGCTGAATTAGACAGGAATTTTTAACCTCTAAAATCCACTTGGAAAAAAAAAAAGGAAGGAAAGAAGAAAAGCAATTCTTGCTCCTGTAAATGCAGCCTGTAGTTGGTTTGGCAACAGCCCAAAGAGACACAGACGTGCGGGAACGCGACGAGGGAACAGGCAGGAGGAGCTGGGAGCGGGACGGTCC
>NW_009197864.1:0-2009 GCF_000690835.1 Fulmarus glacialis | reverse complement strand
GGCCAAGGGGATGACACCCGCCCTCGGGCAGCGTGCATGGCTCTGCGCTCCGCACCAGCGCCGGCGACCAGCACGCGCCGGGACCCTTCTCCTGCGGAGCTTCTCCCACCCAGGGAAGGAGAGCACCCTGTCCCCAGAGCAGATGAGCACGGGGCGAGGGGATGCTGAGCACAAGGGCAACCCCGACGCACACCGAGCAGTACAAGCCCTCAGAGAATTCATGTTCAGAAACAAACTCAATTTCCTTCTGCTCCTTTCCGAAGGACACTTGTTTACAGCACACACCCAGCCAGCGTTCGTCACGTGCTTTTCTCATGTCCTCCACCAATATTCTCTGCAGAAAAATCAAAGTCTTACCCCGTGGCTGTGTCCCCGGCTGCTGCCCGCGGCGCAGAGCCACCCGCACTCCAGCTCCGGGGGTCCTTGGCCCCCCGCGCGGTGACTTCTCCTCCACAGGAGATGCCCCCTTGACAAGACGATGCCCACCATGGCACAGACTCTCTCCCAGGTTGAAAAATAGGTGATTTCACTAGTATTTCTATTGAAAGCACGGAGATGACTTGGTGAGTAAAGTGCCACCTAATCTCTGCCAAGAGATGCGGAAACAGATTCCACATTTTTCCAGGAAAACTGTACAAGTTATTTTGATCAATACCCAGACACCTCAGAGCTGGTGTGTTATGCTGGTGCCATACAGATAGGTGCTTTGCACAACCACGTTTTGCTGCTTTTTACCGTGACAAAGGAATCAGGTTCATACAAATAAATCTGTAACTAGACCACACACGATTATTAGGCTTAATAACAATTGTCCCTCATTAATGTTTCAGAGAGGCGATTAGCATTTTGAGGCAAACAAGGTGTACTTAGTTAGCGGGACACGACCTAGCTGTCATTAAATTATATCTATGATTAATGATCTTCAAAGGCAGAGCTTAAAGTCTGGGCAGCGGTGAGCAGAGGGGGAGGGAGGGGAGGTGGCAGCTTTTTTTTCAGCCGCGGGACACATCTCGGCTGGACCCACGGCTGCCGGCCGGGATGGGGCAGAAACACGACCCAGACAGCTGCACAAGTTAAACCAAAGAAGGGGTCTGAGGACATTTCCTTGAAGCAGAGCATACGGGGACAGTCCCAACGCAGCCGCCCAGCCCAGCGCGGCTGCCTCCTGCGCCGACCGTTGCTGCGAAGAGAGCACCAGGGCACATTTGCCTCCAGGGCATCTTTGGCCACGCTGCTCCGTCTCCTCTAGGCACCCCGGCTGGCCTCAGCAGTATGGTACAGGCACAAGAGGACCCTCCCTAGGTGCCCAAAACCAAAATCACACTTTCATCCTTTTTATACTTTTATACCCATTCAGAGAGGCCAGCTGGGGAGCCGAGCACTGCTGCGCCTGCCTGGGCTGCCACGCTGCGCCTTCCTTCTCACGGCATTCCCAAACAGAAACCAGCGCCCGTCTTCAGAGGTTTCGATAAAAACACTAAAACTGTTTGAAAAGCACCGGGCCATTTGGGCCATCCAGTTTTTGTCTTCTCTCCTCCTCCTGCGCCTCCTGTTCCGCTGCAAGACGACCCCCCATCTCCATTTCAGTAGCCACGACTTTGATGCGCAATTACTTCGGAGCAGCGCCTGTCGCTCATACGTCACCTGCGACGGGATGTAAGGTAGCACAGTCCCGTCTGAGCCCCCAGCCCAGCACCGCCCTGGTACAGGCTGCGCTTTGAGATCTGGTTAGCACTCGCAGAGAAGCGGGATCCCTGCCGAGATCTCTGCCTCAGGTGGTGGTTTTGGCAGGGCAGCAAACAGCCGGGCAGTCTCGGAGGAGCCTTTGTAGGACTGACGGGTGCTGGGGAGGGCTAGAGGAGCCTGCGCTGGTGGGACGGGGGAGCAGGAGAGATGCTCTGCGCTGCTAGAGGAGCCTTGCAGGGAGGGAGCAGTCAGATGCGGGGCCGGGGTTGCTGGTGATGCCCAGGGAAAGCCGAGCATGCCGGTGGTGGTGGGATCCTCCCCCG
>NW_009197863.1:93979-111270 GCF_000690835.1 Fulmarus glacialis | reverse complement strand
CCTTAATGGTTCTATGATTCTATGATTGCCTCTGAACGGTGTCAGCATGTCTGAGACATCACCAGTAGCAAACACATTGGATAGACCAGCCAGCAGATGGCCTTGCATGATCTCTATGACAGTAGTAGCCTCAGCTGACCTATTAGCTCTACATTACCAATGTAATTATCAGAATAACAATGGCAACTAGCATGGAGCTCAGCACGAAAATGTGAGTATGACCATGCATGTCTCCACATCGGTAGCGACAAGACTTGACAACACTGACCTCTGTACCATGAATCTGGAATAACCATTTCCTATGAGATGTTGACCATTGTTTGAAGTATGGGACAGAGAGTAGGGTGGGGAAATATGGAAACAAGAATGCTCCTTTTCTGAGCCAGTGCCAGCTTGTCACACAGAACATGAAGGTGGTTATGCATATCCTGAAACTCATAGCCCACTGTTGGTCATCCCTTATCTGGAGGAAAAGGGGTTTTGTGATCGTATGAGAGGGATTGAAGACTAGTGATGGAAAGAGGAAAAAAATGGACCAGAGGTTGACAGTGGCAGCCATTAACAGCTTGGTCATGTTCCCAGTATGTGGGAGAATGTCTGAGACATACCAGGTGTTGATAACCAACATGGGATCCTGAGTGTCCCTGTGATATGGAAAAGAGGTGAACTTGAGTCTATTTAGGTGTAGTCTAACGTGGCTGTAGGCCATGGCTGTCACCTCTGCTTGTCACACCCTTGGTGTGACCTCTGTTGAGCATTCTGCACCTCTCTCACCCAGTTTCATGAGTACAAGCTTGTCTAATTAAGCTGATGTAGCAGGACCAGTGTGGATGCTGAAGGGCAGTGAAAGGTAGGTCACCAAGGTGGAGTCATTGGATGATTACAGTGCACAGAAGTCAGGCTTTAAATGCCAACTGAAAGGGAGTGGTCAGGGGGGACCTCAGGTGCTATTTGGAGAGGTGGCAGAGCTGCATCAGTGACATAGCAGTGGGGACCACTCAGGGGACCCCAGTGAGGACGGGAATGGGGAGCCACAGTGAGGTTGCCCTCACTGTGGGAACCGGCAGACATAGCCTTGCTGGGCAGAGTCGGAGCACAGCCTTCCCCAGCCCCAGAGCCATATCGAAGAGCAGAAGACTCTGATGATGCAAGGCTTAAGACCTGCTTTCACAAGAGATGCTGATTCACAGTTTTCGCTTAGTATCTGTAGTGGTAACACTGGTTAGCGTGACCCCAGATGGCCCCCATGTTCTGGGCATCTTAGGCATTCCTCTTTTTGTGCTACTTACTACATTTAGCAATAAACTGTATTTTAACAAATTCTGAGTGACCACAGCAAACCTCCTTTATATTTTCTCCATGCGTGTGCATATTCTGGGGAAACTAGCTCTGACAGAGAGAAATGCTTTAGGTAAAAAATTTGCAGAAATATCTCCTTTATTCTCCAGTTATCCTATTTTGTTCATCAAAATTATCCCGCTGTTCCAATACACTTTAATTTTACATGAACTATTTGTTTCATCAGTGAATTAGCATTTTATGGTTTCTCTTTTATAGTTGTGACTAATAAGAGAGATGAACCAGTGAAAAGACTGAAGCTAAAACCAAACCCAAACTAAAATGAGGTTAATGATGTGCCTATTGGCTAAGGCAGAATACAGCAGACAAATGACTGCATCAACAAAATCAAGCTGTTTCTTCATCTATATTTTTAACTGTTGTTAATACTTTTAGTGTTCCTACAATTGACTGTGTCCAGAGGCTAGAAACATAAAGACTTGATGGTTGCAATGCTCAGACTCACTTTTAAATGCTCAGCCGCCCATGGATCTACTCAGCTCTTAGCGAGGTGCAGAAGTTCCCTCTAGGCTGTTTAAATGGACTTAAAACGGATGTCTAGGGGATCCACAAAATCCAGCAGAGAGGGTGCTGCCTTAGCTAGTTTTCCTCCACAGCCAAGGAAGACTAAAGACTGTCTTGTAATCTTGTGTTGTGACCATTACTATTCTACTACTGATTTTTTTGCTATTTCTAGGAGTCTCCTTTTTTGTTACTTTCCATTCTCCATGTTCCCTTGCCCAATTTTCTTTTTTATTACAGTATTTTATTTGTTTTAAGCAGTGTGTTAAAAATTTGCAAGTAAGTACCACTGATACCATGAAATTAAAAAGTCAGCAAATTAATTACTGTTATCAATGTCATAACAGTTTCAGCATTCTAGGTGAAACTGGACAACCACATCTTAGTATTGGTTTCAGATTCAGAGTTTTTCCTATCTGAACGTGAAATTGTAACTTTAAGAAGTAAAAATAAATAGAGATAAAGAAAATATTCACTGCAGATCTGGAGAGCATTCGATAGTTCATAATGCTGCAGACTCACCACTGCCTCTTTCCACAAACACATGTGCATGGCTTCTATAACCTTTCGAAACTTGTCTACGCTGAACAGAATTGTGGCCTATTGCCTTTGGCTGCTGCAAGGAAACCGTTTTGCCTTTCTGGATGGAGCTAGAACAAAAATAGTGTACAGTAGCAACTAGATACTGGAAGAGATCCAAATGATAGTAGCTCATTGGCCTGGAAGAAAAATTAAGGAAGATACATTTGAAGAATGCATACTGGACCAGTCCATTAAATATACCCTTATGTTTCATTGTGTTCAGGTACATTTGAATAGAGTGAATTATCTGTGCGTATCAATAAAGGCTATCTCTTTCTAATGTGGAGGTTGAACCATAATAAACAAAGCAGAGCTTTCAAACCATATAATCTCAGAACCACTATTTTCATGCTTTCCTTTTTTTTCAATTGCTTTTGTTGTGTTTTAGGGAAGGCCCTGCTAAATTTCAAGCTGCGTGAATCACAATCTACTACATTGCACATAAGTCGTAATTTCAATTTTTTTTACTTATTAAAGGTAAATCTTGCAGTTGGCATCATTAAGCTATTCTGCTCCAGTGTAATTACCTTTACGACTCTGTTCATAGTGCTCCTTTTACTTAGAATGGGAAATACCTCAAATAGTCTGGTAAATTTTACTACTGCAGGTGGGGAATGTCCAGTTTAATGGCCCCACTGTATTACTCTTTGTTATTCATGTGCGCCAAAAAATACACAGGATATAGATGGGGCTGAGTTAACATTGCTGGAATTTCCTGACTTTTTTAATACTTGATTTTGCATCCTTAATGTTGTCAGTGAACTGGCAGAGGTGGGAGGACTGGGACGGCATACTTCCATATTGCTGTTGAACAGGAGGTGGGTAAATAGTTGGAGAATTAAAAGTAACTTAATCTGACAGGTAATAAGACAGACATCCATAATACAGTCACACACACACATGTACATGTATATACATACTCTGCCTTGTTTGTTTCATAGGCAACAAAATGTGATTCAGAAATGTGGTTTAAATGGCAAAAAATGGCATTTGGGAATCTGATGAAGGTCTGTGTTTGTCAATAATTCATGTTTCATGCAAAGAGGAATCAATAAAACACATTTTATGAGGCTGGTATATAGGCTGTAACCGTGCTCAGCAGACAAGATAGAGGTTTGAATTGGTTCCCGCAGAAAAGAATAATCCTCCAAATGAACAACTGATACCTGGGCTTTATCTAACGAGATGGATATTAGTGGGGCTTTGACTGGTTCGGAAGGCTAAAGAAGGCTCCAAGATGTAATTAGGAGGCATTAGTTACATTGGTTTCCCTTTTAAGAGGGCACAACTCTTCGTGCAAAACCTCACCCTGATATGTTTTTTGACTCCGATGCCCAGAGGTGCACGGCCAGCCAGGGGAGGCATGCCAGGGCAAGCTCGCTGACTCAAAGGAGAGGACTTGCAAAACAACCTGGGAACACAAGAAGGGAAAATATCTAGGCAGGAAGTTATAGTAATAGTTTGGTCAGAAAGAGAGCTGTTTTCGAGAGCTTTTCATGTAAGCCATTCCCTCTTTTTTATTTTCTTTTTTTTTATTTTAACACCTTCCCTGGCATTTCAAAAGCATAAGCCATTTCTTTGGCATTGTTTTATTTTCCTCCATGTTTCAATAAATCTTGGGTTTGAGGAGGTTACTGGTATATTGGTAATTTGTCAACAATATCTCCAAAGGATTTGTGAATGTCGCTGAGAAGTGCTGAGGGTTAACAGTTTCCTTAACCTCCGTGTCTCAGTTATTCCTTATTCACTGGTGCACATTGTATCTGGCTGGCTATATCCTGATGGGAGATGCAGATAGATGCAGGGTGGAGATGCAGATAGATGCAGGGTTTTCTCCCAGTTTCCCAAGCCGCTGACTGAGCTCGGATCCATGGTCCTGTGCTGGAGCTAACGAGGTCCAGCGAGAGCGCTGACGGCACCGCCGCTGCGATGTCCTATCTCTACATATTTGTCGAGAGTTCGATATAGAGAAAGATTTAAATGTCTTTTTTGTGGCAATGCAAAACTAGATTTTGCTACAGCATGCAAGATGCTTATTTAAACAGTAACTCCAACAAATCTGCCAGGATCAGCGCCTTTGGTTAGCATTTGTGGGCGAGCAGTGGCGATAACAGTTGAACCTGCACGTGTGCTTAGTTGGCTTTTCTCACCATTGCCTTACTGGCAGTGTAATGAATCAGCACTTTTGTTCATCAATGTACGGTTCTCCGAGTCGGATTTTCAGCTCCCTCTCTGTACATCTGTCGACTGGATACAAGTATATGTTCTAGTGCCCTTTCATATGTTCTTGGCACAGATGCATTTCGTTGGCATGAGCATTAGGCTGAGTTTGTTGGCATTTTAGGAAGTAAATCTGATTTAAAATGCAAACAGAAGAACAAATAAAACAAAACAAACAAACAAACACACCAGGAGAGTGTTCCCGCAGCGGAAGCTGTGCATGGCTCACAGTTTACACATACAGGCTTAGCCTTCCTGCCCTCTGTCTCCCAGGTTTACTCATCCCATCAGGGAGCGAATATGGAGTTTCAAGTGAGCAGCATTTTGCTGCTTAGATGACAGATGCTTTCTGTCTAGAGGAATTCTGGCTGATGAGGAGCTGGAGGATGTCTCTTCTGCCCTTCCCCCAGCATGCCCAAGGACTTAAACAGCCCAGAGAAAGCCAGTAGTCAAAAAGAGCTTCCCCAAGTCCGAGACAAATGTATTTTCTCTAGGTGATCCACTAAACTGATTTTCTTATGCACTTTTTTTTTTAAATGAATCATTGACTATATAGAAGGGCAAAATTATGGATGTGCTTAAAAGCAAACAACCGCCCACCTCAAAAGCTTTCAGAATAAGTTTCTTGGCTACTACTGAAATTTATTTTCCTATGTGGGAAAACTTTGACATACTGTTTGAGATGTTTGCCTTGATGATGTGGGTTTAGCAGGATTGCCTGAGTCCCATACTTTACCATCAGAATGATAGCATGCTGAAATGACTAATACAGCTAGCACAGGATTTAATGAAACTACATGTCAGACAGGTACTATTAAACATATGGGAGATGCTCTAGGGTACTGTTGTATTGCAACCCAGTAATGACAGTAGCTCAAGTACAACTGTAGATGGGATCTTGAGTAAGAGCACCTTGAGGACAACACAGGTTTTTATGTTAAAAAAACCCCAACAGACAAGTTCTGCTTCACAAAAGGACAGTAGGTCATGTTCAAATGTGAGAATATATACTAGGTAAGAGAAAAACCCACAGAATGTAGGCCATGATATTCTGAAATATCAGTCTTTTCTGAAATCACTAAGTCCATTGGTCACCTTAACAGAGGTCAGATAGTCAAACTTGAAACGCTTATATTCACACACTTACTGTTTATTTGCTATCTTGACACTCAGCTGGTCATACAGGGATGGGTTTTACAGGAAAGAGGTTTTGTGACAACATTTTGATATAGAAAAGAATAGTAAATGCCCAAATAACTTGTAATTAAAAGTTTTATCACTTCTCACCATTCCTACCCTTATAAGGTTTCTTTTTTCAGTCTTGATTACAGTAAAGAAAGTATAGTAACGCTATTCATGGCAGAGCAGAGAAAAAATGCCTGTGAGAAAAGTTAAAAACTCCAAAATACAATATTTGGAACCTGACTGGGGCCTCTGATTTTTTCCTATTGACTTCAATTAATTTTAATTTTAAGTTCTTTTTATTATTTTATTAAAATCAGAACACACATAGAATAAAGTTTGTTGTCTGCTCTAGTTCAGAAAAAATGAAAGCACAGCCTGTACTGAATGATAGAGTTGTGCTTTAATGTCCAGCCATGTGGTTTCTCCATGGAAAACTAATGAGTTAAAGATGAAATTCCTCTTCTAGTTTGCATATATCTTCTTGCAAGGATTCTGCTGAGCAGAAGTATAATTGGAGACTCTATACAATTGAGTCTTGTACTTTTTAATCCTAACATCATAAGCTACGAAACATCTTTCTTCCCACAAAAACGCGACGTTTTCGGTCCTAGACATGCTCAGTTATGGACATTTTTGAAATAAAGTAAACATTCTCAAAAATACCAGGACCATTCCCTTGATTTTTATTTAATACCATCTGGAAATAGAGCAGGGTAAAAACCAGAGAAACAAAAAGATGTAAAACTAATGTCTCAAAGCTCAAAGAGTTGTCTCGAGTTTCTGTACTAGGGGCTTATTCGGCTCTTATTGAATCAAAAGAAAAATAGAAGCAGAAAGCAGAGAGGAGGTTTCCATTCATGCTTCTCATGCTGTTTTCACTTATTAAACTTCATTCTGAG
This sequence comes from Fulmarus glacialis, assembly GCF_000690835.1. Taxonomy (NCBI): domain Eukaryota; kingdom Metazoa; phylum Chordata; class Aves; order Procellariiformes; family Procellariidae; genus Fulmarus; species Fulmarus glacialis. The sequence continues at coordinate 104,524 of NW_009197863.1, read as the reverse complement.
TTCACAGGAGTGGGTTCACAACAGTCTTCCACATAAACTGTATCTGAAAGTGTGTAAACTGCATTCAGAGGTATACTGAAGGTGGACAGAGACATTTCACTTGTATTCAAGTCTATGAATGTGTTTTTAAAATCCATTATATGATACAGTAGCTTTATAATACCTGTGATGATTAAAAAAGTGTTGAAAACTTTGAAACTATGACCCTCTGTTGCCCATTTTGTTGCAGTTTAACCAAGGAGTCAGGAAAATTCCCTTTCTCAAAATATTTCTACACAGAAAGTGTAGAAATGTGTATCTGGAGCTTTTGAACCAAATTTAGTATCAGTAGAATTTTTTTTGCTGTTATTATTTGTATGTATGAGGTACAGCCAGAATCTCTGGGTTTAGGTCAGAAATCTTCAGGGAAGGGACATTTTGACTGCAGTTGGACAGCACATTACACTATGACTCTTGGTTTCTGACATGAACTCTAGAGTGCTCCTGCAATACAAATAATAAAGATGGTTTCCCAGTGGGGCTGGGAGCCTTGGTCACATACAGATGCCATGGAAGAGGTAGTTCTTGCTAAAAGGTTGGCACTGGCACAATCAGAATAAACCAAGTCTGGAAAAAGGAAAGAATGTTGCAATTATCAAACTGTCTGAAGTGAAGAATAAAAAAATTAAGCTGGTATTTTTCCCTTCCTTTTTGACTAACTAAGCAAAGACAGCTAGCAATGTTCTCCTTCTGTAGAAAAGCAATCGGCAATACACAACCAGTTACTTCTGTTTCCATAAGTAGCAGTCTATAGTAGCTTATGTTTCAACAGCTTTTTTACAAGGTTTTAAAGAAAAGGATGCCACCTTGATAAGCTGTGACACACAGCTGGCTTCCATTAGGCTGATCCTTTCAGCTCTTGCAGACAGGTAGAGTTCACAAGTTATTCTTCCACCACTATAACTCATGTAAATCCAAAATCTGCCCCAAAAGTTAGGAAGGCTTGTTTGCTTTGAATTTTTAAATTAATTTAAACACTATTGTCATATCATAGCTCCTGGTGAAGACACTCTTTTTCCAGAATAAGAATGCTTTTTCTTCCTTGTATATCTTTTTTGGAATGCAGATTTCATCCTCAGGAATGGCCTTGTCATAATGATAATATAGTTACCCACATCTAATCATATTTGTCAAATATTCTGATATAGACAAGCCCTCTATGTTTGGAGAACATCTTTTGACATCAGTTGAATTATATCAAGGATGATCAAGATGCCAGCAGCAGTAGTGCAATCTTAGAAACAATTGGAGTAGGGAACAAAATATAAATACACATTTTGTGTTTAAAATAGGGAGAAAGAGACAGCGTACAGTAGAGAGACTTTAGCTGGTGGGAGCCGTGTTGTAGGCCAAATGGAGGGTAACTGAGAAGCAGGGCTATTCAGGTTTAAGATGCTTACATGGAACACGAAAAACTGGGTTATTGATGTGTCATAACATTCCTGTGTGACCTTAGCAATCCACAGGCCCAGTTTTGTAAAGAATCTGAGGCAGATAACTCCTAATTTTCATATATAATTAGTTATAAAACTAATATAGTGTGTGGCTACTGCTATATGCTTAATTATCTTCATTCATGACTGCTTTTCAAGTATGAGTTTCAAGTGTTAGCATTAAATACACCTTAATTTTAAGTCCCAATTCTGCAAATATTTATTAGTGCTTGCTGTCATGAGTAAGTCATTGCCTAGAAGAAAACATTAGCTTCAGTGGAATTACTCATGGTATTGAGTGCTATCATAGAAGGAAATGTTTTCAGAGTTTTTACTTTAGTTACATACATATATAGGTCATTATACATGTATTTATATATATACACACGCATATACATATTCTCATACGATGAATTTATAGGAACATTTTTCTCTATATATTCCTTGCTGCCTTTTTCTAAGTTTGCTTTTTTTGCCACTAATGCATCATCTTAATTCTCACTTTCTTTAAGGTGCAACTAGCAAATGAAAATGCTTTGTGTTCTCTTATCATAAATTTGAGTTGATGAAGAACAGTAAGTAGCTCAAGTCTCATGTTTTGGGGACAAGCCGAGTACAAGTACAACAGTTAATTGCTTTTTCTTGTTTTTCTCTCTCTCTCTCTTTTTTTTTTTTTTTTTTTAAGTCTGCATTTTTAAATTCAGCAATGCCATTTTCCAAAGCTGAAATGCAACCCGGAGGCCAGTTCAGACACGGTGTGATGCAGGCCAGTTGAATTGGCTGGTGGTTCTACTGTGGATGAGTTAAAGAAGGAATCACCCGAAGCAATGGTAGCTCTCAGAAGGGGGCCTGCCCTTCAACAGTTTAAAGCCTTTGAAGAGAGATTTCCTTTGAGCAATGTGAAGTCTTTGTGGTGATGGGAAACATACATTTATAATTACAGAAGAACACAGTGTACAGTAGGAATAGTATAAAAGCATGCGATTTACAGTGTCTAAGGAGAAGCTTTGATGTAGAGGGCCCCACTGACCTAGTTTGCTGCTGAAAGCCCTAGAAACATAAGGCTGACTGACTACAGTTATAGGGATGCAGACCGTGAACAACATCCTTCTGCCTCCGCACCGCCACCCCACACTAAATGAATATTCTGTTGCAATACTGACTGTACGGAAATACTATCTGAATACAAACTAACTATGCTTAAAAACATTAATAAAGTTTGCTGTGCTCCTCTGGGGAAAATGTGCTAAAAAAGAACCGTTGTGAATCAGCACGCAGGCTGGGGAAAAGATTTATCTGGGAAGATTATTTATGGAAAAAAATGCCAGGACAGCTACCCTTGGCGGGGGTGGGGAGAAAAAAAAGATGCTAATCTCTGTTAACAAGGGACAGAATGTAAAACCCAAGAAGCAATACTGATTCAAAATGGTTGTGATATCAGCGTCCATAAGAAAGACTGTGTTCGACAGCAGCCAACACGTTACCTCTAGGGTATGCACTGCTGCGAACAAATCTGATGCGAGATCTAAGATTAGATATTCCCCTCCACAGGAAGAATAGGAATGGTGAAATAGAATTGAAGGAAACACTGGCCACCATGCTCCCAACCATCCCCAAACCAGCCATGTGAAGAGGGCAGTAGCAGGGCTTCAGCAGCATCCACCAAGTGACCACCAAGAGAAGAGCTGCAATTCACTGCTCTCCTGACAGTGGAGAGGCAAAAAACCTAGGAAATCACACAGCTGAGAGAATGAGAAGAGGTTCATAGTAGTCCCTATAGTACTTTATAAGTGAAAAATAAAGTATTCTTTATCCCATGATTTCAGACTCAGATTTTAGTGAATCCGCCTCAGATTTGGGTGCTAGTAGATTTGGATGGCTATATTCAGACCTTTTCATGATTACTCTGCTTGAGCTTCAGAACTGAACTTGGATGCTGAGTTGAGCTGAGGTGGGTATCCGGGGGTTTGGTTAGTGACCACATCTAAATAATATTATGCTGAGGTAGCACTGTCTGCCTTATAATCACTTTGCCTGTGGGAGAGGGCCAATCTGAGGGAGGTCACTGAAATTAAAATGGAAAACTTAATTACATAAAAGTAATATGGGTGTGTAGGGTGCTTTGATGGACAAGGATGATGTAGGAAAAGAAAAATATAAAAGTTCAGCAAGAGCTATTTATAAATCTTACCTAGTGGGAGTAATAGACAACAAAGGATAAATCAGTGACTGTTAAGCAATGTTTGTGCCAGCACAGATACAAACTTTTTTAAGTTCAACCTGAGACCTAGTGAACATAAGGTACTCAGTGAGTAATGGGAGAGATCCTGGGGATCTTGCTGCCTGCAATTCAGTTGCTGGTTAAGTCTCCCATACTTACCTCCAACTCACCAGTCACTGACCTGATCCTAGAGCAGAACAAGCCTTAGGCTTTTCTAGGTTTGCAGACGCCATCCAAACATCACAGTGCCCCAACCACCCTCTGTGGCTGCACTGTAGTACCTTTGGTGCCTGGATGTTATGCCTGCTCTGCCACTGTAAATAAGTCCTCCGCAATAAAATAAATAGTCAAATCAACTTTTCCAGGATTAGGTAATTTTTATTTCGAATGTGGCAGCCCCTTACCTTTTGGCTTAACATACTTTAAATTTGGGTCTGTTTCAGGGTGAGAAGTTACTCCCCAGATATCATCTCCAACCCATGGCCACTACACAGCTGACTTTCCTTTTCAGCTCTTCTCCCCAGACCTGTCCCTGCCTCCGTTTACCTTCAACTAAGCTTGGAGGAGTCCTTCTCCTATTGTCAACATCGTCACTGTCACCATTCCCACCAAACATTTGCCATTCATTCCTAGCCAACAGTGAATTGTTAGTGGTTGGTATCTGTCCTGCCTAGGTTAGACAGCATCCTTAACCCTTTCATTATTAGGAAATGATACAATCTAAAGATGTAGAGACTAAAGTAACTTTACTGAACATAAAAATAGACAGAAACACGTTTTCCCATCTGCATCATTTTCCTCCTTTATAAGACTGGGCTGAGCAGGATCGGTTTAACCCAGAGTATGTGGAAGGCTGAACTCTACTTCTGGACCAGTATAAGCAAAGGGTGGTATTGGAAGTCATCCACACTAAGTGAAATTTCATGTTATGGTTCTTATTTTTAGCCATACAAGATTTTTCCTTTCACAGACAATTGGCAGAGCTGAAGGTTGCAGTCCTTGTGAGCTTTTGACAGATATTGCCCCTGGATGCTTTAGATTTCTTACTCCTCTTTTTGAAGTCCTGTCCTGGTTAGGATACTACTAACTACATCTATATTTCAAGGCAACAGCCACTTTCTTTGTCAGTGGTATTGGATTGGAATAAAATGGTCATAATCACAGATAGAGATAGCCCAGGTCTCTGGGGCTTTATTGCACTTGTGGGCCATACTCAAGGCCAAACTCACCGCCATTCAGATGCAAGTTTCAGACAAGCTTTCCTCATGCCCATGCAACATACAGCCTGTCTACTTTGGTGGCAATATCACATAACAAATGCCAAACACAGAAGTCAGCCAGGGGGGCCCTAACAGAAAGACCCAGGTGTTGCGCACAGACTGCAAAGGTACAGTCTGCTGGGCAGCATGAAGCTATGCATCCCTAGAGGTGGCTATGCATCCCTAGACGCATGTGCAACCTCTAGGGCCACGGGTCCTGAAATTCTGGAGCTGGGTCAGAAAACACACTTGGTTTTGGCTTATGGTGTAAATATTTACCTCACTTGAGTAGTATGGTGAAATGCAAAGGACAATACAGAGTATAGACTGACCAGCTGATTCACAGTCGTTGGCCTTCCTCTGCTAAAACATACTGTCATATATGGATCTGTCTTTGGCCACTCATTTGAGGTCTAACACATCAGTCTCCAGAAACAAGCACACAACATTAGGATTCGCGTCTGTCTTTGGAGGGTTCTGATTTGAAGCATACATAATTACTTAATAAGCCTGTTTCTCCACAAACACAAAAGTGCATGTTGCAGGAAACCATCAAACCAATTAAGAGAGACACAACATCGCTTGCATGCTGACTCAGCACCAGGGAGAGTTGGAGGTATGTGGATCGCTCAGAAATAGGTGTGAAGAGCATAATAAGACTGAGCAAAGAAGAATCTAGCCTTTATAATAAAAGCTGGCCAATGCATGACACAAAGACAATTTCAAGGAAACACCCTTTTAACAGTCAGTGATTCTATTGAGAAATGGCGTATCTGTCCAACTGCCCATGTATTTTGAACTGAATATTACGAAGGAGAAACGGCCCACAACGAAGTGTTATTTTATACTATGCATTTTATCTTTATCATTTTATGTAATATTTTTAGCAATGTGAAGTATTGATCTTTATCACTAGACACCAGAAATTTTTTGAGTGTGACTGCGTACAGTGCTAGCGGATTATGGCACACCTTATGAGGCAAGTATTACTTTCTCCGTTTTATGTCTGAGAAAGCTGAGGCGTGAAAAGATAAATGAGCTCCAAAATCTTGAGATACTTTTTCTGTAATACAGGATTTGTGGGTCATAAACTCAAGTCATTGAAAGGATGCTTCATTTAGGGGAAAAAAAAAAATATGCACACATACGTAAGTTATTATTCACAACTTTAAAAAAAAAAAAAACACAATAAAAGCTCACCTGGACCAAGATTTTCAAGTTGGTCAGCAGTATCAGGTGTCTCAGCTGAACATGCCCAGTTTGAAGTCTCAAGCTGGTTGGTCTTCAGAAAAGAAACTCTAAAGATGCCTCAAGCTGCATAGCCAAAATGCTGATGCACCCAAGTCTTTTGAAAATGTGGGCCCAAAAAAAGCCCTTATATAAATCAACCGAACTCTTCTTAAAGGTCCACTCTATTGACAAATCCTAGCTCTATCTGCTTTCCCTGCCTTATTAGTATAGGATACCCTTCACCTCCTTTTGGCTTTACATCCCCTCTTAATATTTCCCTAGGCACCATGGGGAATACCACCACACTGCACAGCTCCATGCAAGGTAGTTATTGAAACATCTTCAAGGCATAATACAGTGCAAAGAGAATAGCTGGCATCCTTGAACAGTTAAGGCGTGCACAGCTCTGAGCCTCATTTAGCCTCAGCACAGTGCCATAGTGACTGGAGTATATTGTTGTTGGGTCTAGAGCTAATGCACTGAGAGTTAACTTGCATGTCTGCTCAACTTGGCATGGTACAAATGTAGCCTGTGTAGTTGTACTCATATGGTGCTGTTTGAGGCTATTAATTGCTTTTCTTTGGAGCTTGTTTGTATGATCTAGGACTGCACCCCTCCGCAACCACTGCCGAAGCAGTGAGTCCAGAGGACTCTCCCATTCACAATAATAAAACGTTTCTTCTCAAGAATTTGCTTTTTATAAAGTGAGGAGACAGGAGACCCGCTCCACTGTAGTTTTCTCTTTCTATATCTTTTCCCTTGGGGCTTTACATAAGATTTTATGGAAGGGTTTTAATTTTATTGGGATATTTTTCTGAGCTACCCTTAAGTAACCCTTTTGAGCTCATTCATGTTCTCTGTGGTAGGGTGTTCTGTTGCAATTACAGACATACAGCAAACCAGTGAAAAGCTGAAAATAGAATGTACAAGTCTTTTTTCTCACTACAGTTCAAAAGGGAGGCGACAGTCTGTGCCACTGCTCCATGGAGTCAGAAGAATCGCTGTGGTTCCCCCAGCAAGCCAGGACAAGGGCTTACAATGCTATTGTGATAATGTCTGGAGGCCCCAAGCAAAATCAAAGCTTCATTTTGTTCGCTGTTGAAGATCTTCTATTCCGAAGAATGTTTAATCCAAGACTTGAATCCTGCACTCGCAGAAGTACTGCTTTTGTGCAGAAAATTATGCTCCAAACAGAAAAAAAATAAAAGGCATTATTTTCTCCTATTATATATTATTTCTACTATTTGGGGATAGAAAACTAAGGTGCAAAAGGGCTGGATAATTTGCCCAAAATGATATAGGCCTTTTACCGAAACCAAATCTTTGATGTTGTAGTCCAGTGCTGATCTACAAAACTATCCTTCTTCTCAGCTGCAGATTTTGTGATTGTTCAAACCTGTTCTTGTGTAAGCACGTTGCTTGCTAGCCAGAGTAATCACTAAAGTTGTTCTATGCTCTCATTTTAGAACTGCCTTGGGCACACAGAGACCTGTAGCACATTTCTACAATCTGGAGGCGTCCATCCAGCCACCAGTACCACCATTCTTCCATTCTTGTTAATATCTTTCTCAAGTCCTTAAGCAGAGGTGCAAAATTCAAATAGTCATTGATAACATTCATGAGCCATCCACTCACACATATGATATTTCCTTACTTTCCCTTTTCTACTCATATTTTACTGCATTATTGTCCCACTCCATTACTTTTCTCAATTGTTTCCAAATCAGCCTTCCAAAACCAGATTCTCAACATCACCCTTCCAAATATTTATTCCTGTGCTTCCAAGTACATATCTTGCCCCTTAATTACACACCTCATCCCAGCAGCTTTGCATACCATGCCTTTCAAGCCTCCTGCCTCACTGAACGGGATGCGAAGGCACCACTGGGGATCCCAAGGGGTCACAAAGCCTCTATGCACATCAGTTGTGTGTGTCTGGAGACTGTTGCTGGTAGCAGCCACTCACACTGACTGCCAGGCACAGACCCCAAGGGATAAGCACCTACAAACAGCTGTTTAGCTGAGATTAAGTCTTGTCCAAGATTAGACAGTGCTACCAACCTGATGCTCCTGCAACGCATAGGTACCAAAATCCAGTGCTATACAGGCAGTGCCTGCTGTTGGCAGATTGTTGCCTCTGTCAATAAAAGTTTGCAAGCATCTCCTTCCATGCTTTAGATTGTTTCTGATTCATGCCAGTTGCATACATCCCCCACAGCCTGTAATGCTGCATGGGATTACTCCTCCCTGTGTGCAGGACTTGGTGTTTACCTTTGCACATTATTGAGAGTTAGAAATAAGACAGCTGCTTTCCAGCAGCCACATTTTGTGGCAGACATTGAGGGTAATCAGCAACGGGTAAGGTTTGTGAGGACACAGCCCTGCCCTTTGGAGAAATAGGAGACATCTGGTTTAAGACAGGTGCTGAAGAAGTTCACTCTAGGAATACGTATGGGACATGTACTTGAGCTAATCCCACGCTCTCACATGAAGCCATTCAGATTCAGTCAGATTTGACCAAGTTGCAAAACAACACATGAGAGAGTTGAGACTCAGCAGAAGCCTGAACTGATGTGACAATATAGAAAGTAGGCTTAAAAACCTCAGTCACCCAGGCAATCAGCAGTATCTTGCCGATGGCTTCTTTGCTTCTTGCGTATTCTCAGCAGCATTCCAGACACGTGTCCCAGCAGCACACGCCAGATGTGTCCTTTTACTTGAGCAGTAAAAAAATTATATTGCAGGCCTCTTGTTGTTCAAGCCCAGTGGTGATGCACCCTAGTTTTTATAAGCTTTGCTGCTTCTATTTCCAGTAAGTCATACATTTATTAGAAAATCACTTAGTGTTATGACTGGATAAAATTAAATCTGATTTACCTGATTTAGGTTTGGGTATTCTGGTTTTTGAATGGTGATGAGTAACTTATATATATTCAATGTATATTCATTGTGATTGAGAAAAAGCATTTCTACAAGATGAATTAAAATACCTTTTAGAGGGTCCCTTCCAGAGCTCCCAAAATTCACAGAAATGAGAAATAATTATCTACCCTGATCAGTTCTCAAAATTTTGGCACACTTACTGCTCTCTAATCATTATTACAGCTAATGGGTATCTAGGGATTCTGACACTGTAGGTCTCTGTTCACAAGAACAAGAACTGAAAGTTTCATTTGTTTTCCCCTCTCTTGAGCATCCCCATGCTCTCTGTCTAAGGGCTTGTTTTCACTGCTGAAGAAGGTTTTCTCCCTCTAGAAAACAAACACAATAAATCTGCCCACATCCGCTCTGATTTTTGTGAGTTTGGCTTATGATAAAACCTGAATACTGTATCCTCCCGTGGTTACAAAAAGCAAAAAGAAGACAAAAAGAAAAAAGGGGGGAAAAAGGATGTTATTTTAGCATCCCAGCAAACCTTAGAATATGCTGTTAAGAAATTGCTCAGCTTAGCAGAGTCAATGAAAATTTGACTTTGTTAATGTTTACTCTTAAATTCTTCTTCAACTACCAATGCTGAGTTCAAGTATTAGAAAACTCATGTTTCTTGTGCTATTGCTCAAAATTAGGACACCCAGTAACCTTCGTATTCATAGAATCATAGAATGGTTTGGGTTGGGAGGGACCTTTAAAGGTCATCTAGTTCCAACCCTTCTGCCATGGGCAAGGACACCTTCCACTAGACCAGGTTGCTCAAAGCTCCATCCAACCTGGCCTTGAACACTTCCAGGGATGGGGCATCCACAAGTTCTCTGGGCAACCTGTTCCAGTGCCTCACCACCTTCATAGTGAAGAATTTCTTCCTTATATCTAATCTAAATCTACTCTCTTTCAGTTTAAAGCCATTACCCCTTGTCCTATCACTATATGCCCTTGTAAAAAGTCCCGCTCCATCTTTCTTGTAGCCCCCTTCAGGTACTGGAAGGCTGCTATAAGGTCTCCCCAGAGCCTTCTCTTCTCCGGGCTGAACAACCCCAACTCTTCACAGGAGAGGTGCTCCAGCCCTCTGATCATCTTCGTGGTCCCCCTCTGGACTCACTCCAACAGGTCCATGTGCTTCTTATGCTGGGGATCCCAGAGCTGAAAACAGTACTCCAGGTGGGGTTCCATGAGAGTGGAGTAGAAGGGCAGAAAGACCTCCCTTGACCTGCTGGCCACGCTTCTTTTGATGCAGTCCAGGATACAGTTGGCTTTCTGGACTGCAAGAGCACATTGCTGGGTCATGTTGAGCTTCTCATCAACCAACACCCCCAAGTCCTTCTCCTCGGGGCTGGTCTCAATCCATTCTCTGCCCAGCCTGTATTTGTGCTTGGGGTTATCCCGACCAATGTGCAGGACCTTGCACTTGGCGTTGTTGAACTTCGTG
>NW_009197863.1:80761-93820 GCF_000690835.1 Fulmarus glacialis | reverse complement strand
CCTGAGGAACACCACATGTTGCTGGTCTCCACTTGGACATCGAGCCATTGACCACAACTCTTTGAGTGCAACCATCCAGCCAATTCCTTACCCACCGAGTGGTCCATCTGTCAAGTCCATGTCTCCAATTTAGAGACAAGGATGTTGTGTGGGACAGTGTCAAATGTTTGCCAAATTCAGTATTGAATAACCTATGACTGCATTACAGAATTTTCATCTAAAATCTCACCTTGTCCATAACTATACTTTAATCTATAAATTATACCACTGGTCTGTTGCACAATGTTTGTCCTTTTATAGTTTGGAGTATGCAAATTGTCTACTTTTCAGATGGCTAACATCACTGATGTGGTTCTGATAGTCTGTATAATTGAGGAATAATCGTACTCATTGAATATGTATTGCATATTTAGATCTGCAGACAGACCCTAATCATTTCGCACTGATAGACTTACCTGGAGAGGTATCGTAGTATTGGTAGTCACTGAAATGCAATAGTATTTCTAGTCACTGTGAATTCATTGCAGTGTTGGATTCTTATCTGGTAAATGCTGTAAGAAAAGAAATGACCTCTCTAATACGTACACTCAGAATTGTACAAAAGTGATGGAAAATCATCATTTGTATTTAAAGACAGGTGCTCAAGGGTTTGATTTTGATGCAAAATTTTTTTAAGCAGTATGTGAATTTTCTCCAGGTTGATGTCAATTTATTTATATACATGTGTGTGTCTTTAGTAGTAGTTTAACACAAGTTGAAATGTTCCTGGAAAGTTGCTGCACAAAGAGTTAATTTCCTTCTGATAAAGGGCTTTTTACCATTCTACGTTCTTGTAGAAAAGGACACAAATGCAGTAATTGGATTTGACACAATGGAAGGATTTGTAAGTAGAACAGGTGAAAACATAACTGGCAACAATTAAAAGCTAATTATCTGCAGCCATCAACTGGTCACCAGCTGTTCTGAACCATACAATACAAGGGAACAGAATATGCTATGGGGAGAAATGTTAGTAAAGACTACAAAACTGGGAGGAGATATGCATGAGATTCAGTTCTCCTAGTCCAAGCCTGATCCTAGAAGTCCTCCTGCGAGTAGCTGTATTCTGTATGTTCTCACATCAAGATGTAGTGCTGATTCTTCTCCTGGTTGCACCAGATTTTAATCACTGTGAGCTGCTAAGTTTAGAAACACATTGCTGTTTTACTCCACTCATGGCTTTGGTGGAATTGCTCACATTAACAAGCTGCTAATCTTAGACTTCCTTGTTGGGCCCATGTTTGTGCTCAGCTGAGGAACAGAACCAGCAAACCGGTGGGGCTGTGAGTGGGGTCTGAAGGGGTTTTTGTTTGTTTGTTTGTTTCACATTGGCAGCAGAATGAAAGAAAAGTGAGTTTCCAAGTGCCTTCTCAGTTCCCTTCTTTTGTCTGGTTGCCTTTTATCCAACATTAATTAATGTAATTGCTACAATTTCATAGTCCAGTGGAGACTAACTAATGATACTGGAGCTGAGTGTTCTGTTTCTGCAATAAATCAAGAACGCAGTTCATGTAATACAGCCTTCCACTTCTTCCCACCACATCAAATTAAAGAAGATAAATATTTCTTTTTCATGGCTTAGGGTCTGGTAGTTAGATCACTCCCCCATGACTTCATGGGAAGGTCTGATACAATACTTACTTCTGCCTGGGGGGAGTTCAAATCCAACACTTCAGCAATTTGAGAGAGTACCCAGTGCTCCAGTCTTGGGAGGAACAATCTCTGCAGCTTCCATTGAATCTGTTCCTCAGTGCAGAAACCAGCACAAGATTTATGGGGCCAGAAAAACAGACGGGAAGAAGGAACATAAATAAGTAGCTAGGAAAACTTCCTAGAATACAGCTGGCCTCTTCCAGAAGTAGCTCTAGTAAGTAGCTTTTGGTGGAAAAGAAACAAACCAAAATACTATCCCAGCAGCGGAGACTGACTAAGCTTCATATGATTAGAGGAAGCATAAATCTGTGTTCCCAGAAGTGGCCTCCAAGATAAACCCCTGAAGGAGACGGGGACCTGCTATATGAGGAATCAAGTCGTTCCACCAGAAGACCACCATCGTTTGCAATGACAAACGGCTTGTCACAGCAACACCTGGGAAGACGAACTGCTGGTGCTGCTGCCTGACCTCCCGTGTGAGACCCTCAGAGCTGACCAACCCGCTACTGTTCCTGCTTTCCCAAACTGAAGCAAAGAAGGAAAGGGGGAAACTGGAGAAGGGTTTTTTGTAAAGTACAGTTGGCACACCTGCCCTGCCTGCTTACTGGCAGTTAAAATGATAATTTGAGGTGAAAAAAGTTAGAAAATCTGTAAAAATTCAGCAGATGTCAGGAAAAAAAGAATCTGATTACATATATTTACTTTCTCAAGTTCATAGATGTGTCTGTAGTGACCTGTCCATGGTCTACAGCCAGACTTATGAACAAAGTGGGATATTCCCACTTTTTTCCTTCTTTCTAAAAGAATAGTGGAAATTGAGGGAGGAACAGATGAGACTAACCTTAAAAAGTCACAAACTAAATTTCAATAAATTTTCAAGAAAAACAACTTGACTATTCTTTAAATATAAAGATTATAGAGGAAAAATGGCCTTCTTACCATAAGGCCCACCTTATCACAAGACTCCGGTACTATCTATCTACCCAAATTTTCAAGGCTGCAAGCAAACATGGCTTGCATACAACATATTCAGGCAATAAGATGTCATGCACAGTTCTGTATTTGAATTCTTTGTGTTGCACAATAAACTGTTTTTTCAAGGCACAAGAGGTTAAATTGACTGGCATATTACCGGGTAGAGCTGAGAGTATGTAAATATTCCACCCGAAGGTAAATCCTGAGCCTGACTTCCAGCCAAGAACATCTCTGAAGTGAGGCATGCCTAGAGACGTAATGTTTACCATTCTTTTTCAAGTCAAAAAGCTTGTGATTTTGTAGAGGGAAAAACAAGACTTGCCATGTATTTGATTTTATTTTTTTATAAGCTGGCATCTTATTGTAGGTAAGAAGAATCATCTTCCTTGTGCTGGATACTAACCTTTAGGTTAAGGTTAAGCCCTTCAGAGTGGTATCTATAGCAATCAGTAGGGGAACATCTGAAGTCAGCACGCTGAGGTGCTTCACGATAGTCACCTGGGGAACAGTGAAGATGAGGAATCAGCCCCTCAGACACAATGTTCACTGGTGTCGGAGGAGCTGCTGTCCACTAGGAGTCCATAAACTGTGGTCCACTGGCAAGGTGCCCTTCTCTGCCCTGGGGAAACGCTGCTGGTGCTACCCTCATTGATGCCACGGGTTGTCAGCAGAAGTGCCCAGGCACTGGGAAAAAAACCACATTCGTTCTTCCTCAGCCTGAAGTTATGAGAACTCAAATCCCCCACCTCCCCAGAAAGTACTTAAGCATTCAGCCTATAAAGTGTTTGGGAGAAGAAAAGAAGGACAGCTGAGGGATGTAGAAAACATTGCATCCCCTGAATAATCCAACCAGCTGATCCATTAGGCAGTCTGGGATCTATGCTCGATGTGGATCCTTCAGGCAGAACGGGATCTGTGTCCAATGCAGAACGTCCCCGTCCACTCCCTATTCCCACAAAAGAGTCAGGGGGATTTCATTCAACAAGAACTCTCCTCAAACATATTTAAATTGTGTTATGATGTTAAAAAGTAAATTAATTAAAAATTCAAGACTTCTGATGGGTTGAGAGGGTGTGAAGAAAAGTGAGCACAGCATTTTTTAAAATTGAAAAAGAGAGAAAAGAAAGAGTCACAAGATAAAATCCAGGGAGGACACTGGGCACTCACACGAGAACCAGACTTTCTTTCATGTAGGGAAGGACTTCCATCACTAAGCTGTAGCATGAAACATGACTCATAGCTCTCCCTTTCCATCCAGTGACTCCTAAATTGTTTTCCACTCACGGTCATGTAGGTACTTCTAGCAAAGGTGTCTTACTTCACATTATCCTCAGTAAATCAGTCTCTCACCTTCAGGAAGAAGGGAGAAATGGATGTTGAACCCTCCTTTAGCTGAATCCAGGTCATCTAATTAAAAATATCAGTAGAGAGCAAGAATATTTCTCCCTCAGGTCACCCACTTCCCTAGCAAAGAATATTATATAAAGAATAGCAGCAGCAATTGCATTTTATGCAGAATCTAATACAGCTGGTATGTGTTAGGTATGCTTTGATAACATCTTCCAGATCAAAGCCCTAGGGAACTGGGGTGGGGTGGGGGGAATTGAGGAATGCCTGATTTTGGATTTTGGTTTGACTTAAGCAGGAATTAAGTACTGAGCTGTTCAGTTCTCTCAAGGCAAGGAATTTGGGGTGCACATGGGGTACCACTGCTTGAGAAACACAGAAAGTAAAGCAATTAGGGATCTTGGGTGCTTCCTGGGATATGTAACAGGGGGTTTCAGAGTCACAATTCTGGGTGTAAGTGCTTAGATTTCTTTAAGCTCTGTCTAGCACAGCTACAGTGCATGTTCTTTATTCTCTCTTCCACCAATATGGAGCCATATTAAGTGAGAGGTAGAGCACATCTAGGACTGAGAAAGGAGGTTAACCTTTATGCCATTGGTGGTCCTCCTTGAACCATCCATCACTTACTAGTTACACATCCAAAAGTGTATTTATATTGAATATTGTAATGTGTCGTGCTGAACTAGATCAAAATGGTTTCATTCAAATTTGGTTTTGTCTCATCAAATAAAATTCACTCACTTAAACTTTACTCTAAAGCTTGGCTTTCTGAGAATAGGAATTTGTCTATGAATGACAACATCCCAAAACATTTTATCTGAAGTTTATTGACTTACTGTGCTTCTATAACATCTATTTCTTCTAATATTAGTCATGAAAGTTGGTACTAAGGAAATGAGGGACCTTCCTTCTTGTGCTCAAACTAGTATGCTTTGTAAATTCTGCACAGATACAGACACATTTCCATCTGCTTTAGGCTTTTTTGTTATGAGTCACATATGCTCTGAGAAATACTTCTTATATTTTAGCACTAGACCTGATCAGATAATTCACAGTGAATAATTTATTTGAACAAATTTAGACTTTTCTGTTTGTTAGTTGTCCATGCGTTGCTTTTGATTTTCTTGAATCTCTTCATTATTCAAAAGTATTTGCTTAATAACTTCTATGAATAACTTAATGAGCAAAGCTTTGTTTGTGGACTGTGAGCAGCTTGACATGAGTACTAAGAGCTTGGTGCTGTTGCTCAGTTTTTTAGATACTGAGACCATACAGTATTTTTCTACTTCTTGACTGGGTAGATAAATTGAAGCTGTCTTATGTGAACACTTGCATTCAAAAGTTCAAAATTTGCTTTTCATAACAAGTAGTTGTCAGTTATAATGTGTTGCAACTGTGTACAACCCTAAAGTAAACCTTTCATTTCCATACTTGGAGGACTGCAAATAGGCCATTCCCTTCTAAAAGGAATTTAATTTTTGTACAGGTGGGTCTAGATGAAGAGATATTTTTAGGTAGCCAGCCTGCATTTGCTAGATGTCTGCTCTTTGACTCCACAGTTGGAAGAAGAAAAAAGCCAATAACTATCAGTTGTTTTAAATAAGAGTACTATTGCTGTTAGAATATAAGCTACTGCATTGACAATTTTTTTTTCAATTGTTTCTTCTTTTAACATCAATGCCAGCTTTGTATTTTAAAATATAGCCTTAATGTTGTGTCTATGAAAAGTTAAGTATTTGACAACAAAACATCTTGAGCACCAGTTTCGTCTTGGAAAATTGGAACAGATTTATATGAAATAAATAAAGTCCCTTTTGTTATTTATTTATGAACTACAATATCAAAAACTTTAGGCAGCGAATGTTAAAAATGGATGTTCACAGGAATCTTCAGAATTCAGAGAGACTGATAAAACAAATGGAATAATTCAATGATGGAATTGTTTATTTGTATTTTAAAGCTGATTAAGTTAATTTTTGTTTCTTTTAGCAAATATTACAGAGGCTTTCTCTGTAATTATTTTAATTAGATGCATTAAATCTTTCTGAGACATTCAATACAGAAAACTAAACAGAAAAAGCACTGTTGTTTTATGACTTTTAATGCTGTTTAAAGCACAGTAACCATGATCTTATTTTGAATTTTTGTTCATCACAGCACTTGTGTAAGATTGATGAAAATGCATTAAGCAGGATATATTTATCTCCCTTTATATTCCTTTGGAAATGTCATTTATATAGCACCAAAATGCTATGTTTTAGTAAGGCTTCTGCATATTTGACATGTAACTGACAGACGATGTCTAAGCATTATGCAGGGCTATTAAAGATGACATAGAATGCACAAATGTATCAGTACATGAGGGAGAAAGCTGGTGAGATTTTGGAAAAAAATCTAACATCATTAGGTGAAAATCACAAATGGAGTTATGTGAATTAAATAAAGGAGAAAAAATACATCAGTAGCAAGGTAAAAAGCAAAACTCTATGAGGTAGTGTATCAGGTCTGCAGTAATAAAATGAAAAGGAAGAAAAAACCAAAACCAATAACTAAATACGGGTCGTGCAGCGTAAAATAGCCTATTTCATATACTTGTGTCAATCTGATTTAATCTGAGAGCAGTAGATTTTCTTCTGGTTGAACATTTGAGTGGGATTTAAGAGAGAAGAATTCAGATCACTTGTGTACACGAGGGGCTTCTCATCTCCTACCTCCCACTGGATTTCAACATGTCTTGAACTTCAGTACCCTAGAAATTTCCACTGAAAGTGCAGATCCCTACATAAGAAATTTGAGTCCTTCGGTACTGTGTTGTTAGTTTTTCTTCAGTATATGTGTAAGACCTCTTAAAAATAGCCCATGAGCCCTAACCCCCCTCCCAGGGCTTCACGGACCATGAGGTGGTAACTACCATGTCCTAATTACTAGAAGACGCAGATTTTTTTAAATAGAGGATAATCCTAGCCCTTATTGTAGAGTTGGATTAAATGAGTAGAAAGAAACAGCCATTAAAAGGGCTACGGAGATGCAAAAAGAGACCAAATGACTGAATATGAGTAGAACTCAGCACAAAATGAAGAAAAGCTTATCTAGCTGATAGTTCATATACGTTTATAATTTCCTCACTGACTAGAATTTATACAAGAGCCTGGAACACAAGAGAAAAATGTGTCCGGATGGTAAAACAATTTATCTCCCATTTGTACTCTTGGATCTTGCATCTGGGCTATCTATATTGCAGAAATGTGTGTCCACACTTGTGCTTTCTGTTGGAATGAAGCAGTCCCCTCTGAAACAAAGCCTAAATATGGTTCTGGGAACAGCTCACTCCGGGGACCGCTCCTGTCAATAGATACGGACATGACTGCACATGGTGCCTTCTGGTCTAGCCTGCCCCAGTAAGCTTCCCATCCTCATGAGCTTTCATGTCCCATGTACACCTAGTCGTATGCCATTAAAGAACTACTTTGGTATATAGCCCTCACTTCTCTTCTAGTACTCTGACTCAAAGTCAATCATACTAGCCTAATTATGTATTATAGCCAAAGGGATGTCGCATAGAACCTAGAGGAGTCACAGAGCTGAACAACATGAATGTATGTCTCCAGAGTGGAGTGAATGTGACCACCTCTGCCACACGGCCCAGGGGCTGGACACCACTCCCAGAGGTTAACTAACTCATTTATCCAGGTGGTTACAGCACACAGACCACAACCTTCTGGCTATCAATCTCCTACTTTCACCAGGCATTTGATAGAACACCTAGGTGCTTGAGTTTGGGCTGGAGATTTGAAGCATCAAACTGATAATCACCGAAGCGCTTTGCTTGACAATATCTAAATTCACTTTGGGGTAACTGGCCTGCTCAAGGGCATCACAGGGATATGAAAAGCGAGTAAAGACTTAAACCAGAATAGTCCAAGTTGCAAAATAACACTTCAGCTATGGGACAGCCTCTTAAAATTTGAAAAAGGAAGTGATACATTGCAATGAACTGACAGGCAAATTTACACCCGAGCGCATTTTGCTCAATGGAGCTGCTCGGTTGCAGCTCACATCACCTAGCCTGTGTCCTTGACCCTATCCTTTCAACTCAAGAGCTTTGACTTCTTCAGCAGTGGGCAGGGAGGGAGAAATGAAAGTTCATTGTTATAGCTACTGTGGAGAATTCGGAGCTACTGTTGAAAATTGTAACAGTGACCAATTTTTTTACGTACTGATTTGGTAGTACTGTGGTGCAATAGTCTGTGGGAATTGCACACTGAAAGCAGTGGGAGTTATGCAGTGATGGGTTTTTGAAAATTCTAATAGATGTTTCTTTTATATATATATATGTAAATACTTCTTTAAATCCCTGTGCATTGGTTACTCATGATAAATGAAATACATGGCTCTTCCCTACTTCATAGGTGCTGTGAGGACAAATGAATGTTTATGAGAGTCTGAAAGTTTAGGTACTTAGGACCACAGCTTCTTAAGCAAATGTCTGGTTAGATGAAGTCTGATTCCTTCCCAGCTAGGTCCATTTTACACATACGAATACTGCCGTTGCAAAGGCCATGGGCCTAATCATTTTTTCTACAGATATCCAGGTCTGTAAAGTTGAGGCTATGGGCTTCTTCACCTTGTGTATGATGTTCCCCAAAAAACACAGTGACTTGGTCACTTATGTCACATACAGTGAATGCTGGGGTTTGTATTTCTCTCATTTGCTCTCTGTTGTGTCAATGTTCTGGTGGCTGCTGCAGACCTTAGGGTGGAACAGGTCTGCCCTGTGAGTCACAGCGTAGTATCCACTGTGCCTTGGGATTACATCTCTTGGTTCATGTGTGTTCTGCACCACTACCTACAAATGTCGCTCTCAGGACTGTATTAATCAATGTGTCTATTCGTCGTGGTGTAACCCCAGCTGGTAACTAAGCCCCACACAGCCGCTTGCTCGGGATGGGGGAGAGAATCAGAAGAGTAAAAGTGAGAAAACTCGTAGGTTGAGATAAAGACAGTTTAATAGGTAAAGCAAAAGCCGCATGCACAAGCAAAACAAACCAAGGAATTCATTCACCACTTCCCATCGGCAGGTAGGTGTTCAGCCATTTGGGAAGGCAAGCACCATCACTCCTAACATCTCCCCTTCCTTCTTCTTCCCCCAGCTTTATATGCTGAGTATGATGTCATATGGTATGGAATATCCCTTTGGTCAGTTGGGGTCAGCTGCCCCAGCCGTATCCCCTCCCAACTTCTTGTGCACCCCCAGCCTATTCGCTGGTGGGTGGGGTAAGAAGCAGAAAAGGCCTTGGCTCTGTGTAAGCACTGCTCAGCAATAATGAAAGCATCTCTGTATTATTAACACTGTTTTCAGCACAAATCCAAAACATAGCCCCATACAAGCTACTATGGAAAAAATTAACTCTATCCCAGCCAACCAGCACAGTATTCCATTGGTTTTCCTGATTTAAGTTTGGTCTTTTCAAACACTTTGCAACGAACTTGTGTCAGAGCCTGTGTCCTGCAGAAATAATGGATGTGACTGAGAGTAGAGAGGACTATGAGAGTAGAGAGGATGGTGATAACCACTGTATTCAATCATGTGCATACATATACAAAAGCAACAAAAAAGTTAATCTCTCAAGTAGTATTTGTTGATATTTTACCCAGGTTTTAGTTTGAATGTTAGTATAACTTCCAGTAACGTTTGTGGTTTTCTCTTGTGATCTCATCTGCTTGTTTTTGCATTGATCCATTTTGTTTTGTTTTTAGCTTTATATTCCTCTCCTCCTTCCCTTCCCAACTTGCTCTGCTTTTGTTTTTCTTGTGATATCACAGCGGCAGCACGGTAAAGCCCCACAGAGATCTTCTTGTTTCAATTCAATTTGGCTCACATGTATTGCTCTGTTTCTTCCTGAAATTGTATTGCCATTTCCAGAAATGACATAGCAATATTTCACTTGAGTTCACTTGCCATTTTAAGTGGACCTTCATGGATTTGCAGTAATGATATGAAACCATGCCTAATAGAACTACAGTGTGGAGAAAGGTAAAATGAAATTAGTTTAGCTCATTATCTGCCATGCACTGAATTGGCAGAGAAAATAAAATTGTAGATTGCTATAATATCTATAAAAATTCCTGCAGGATCAGTCCTACATTATCCTCAAAATCTGTGCATGCTGAAATGCAAACTACAAGTATAAAGTTACTCTACGTCTCTGAGTAAAAATTAAAGTTCGTGAAAAGAATAAAAAACCTACATGCAAAGATTTCAAAACTATTTTGCAGTTTTCTCAAAACATGGCTTGTTCTGTTGTTCTTCAGCAAAAAACAAATGAACTTCTGAAGATGTCTGACTAAACCATTTTGCAATGCTTTAAAAATTTCAAAAATTGTTATATTGAAATAAGACACAAACAAACAGAAAACCCCATCAACTGTCTGTGATTCACATTTCTGAGCAGACAGCAGCATTGCACAACAGCTTGAGATTGGAAACGAGAGGGATCCTACATCCAGATGAAACTCCATGGGGATTTCAGGCAGAATATAATTATTTCATATAATTATATTATATACGAGCAGAATATAATTATGCAAAGCTGGAATTTTGTCAGGACACTGTGGTGAGCACCTATGCTTTGTGAAAAGCTTATGGGGATTTTTAATTACAATAAGTGGTCAGAATCTTAGTTTGATGTCTCAGCCAAGAGATGAATTGATACTGAACTACTAGACTCTCAGTACATGCCTGGGTAGTACGAAAATAACAGAACCATTAGACAGCTTGACTCACCTTGTAGTGATGGCAGAATGGGCTGTATCTGAAATCTGGAACAATGATTAAAAAATACTGTTGCTATTCCACAGAAGAACAGTGATTATGAGGGATGTAACTCTGTATTCAAGATTCTTTCATTCTGGGGAAAGATATGCATCTGCTAAACATGCAGATATGTTATCTGTTCACTTCAGAAACACTTAAACAACTGAGCATCTATCCTTAAAAATTACCACAGAATGGAATAACTTTTAAGAAGTTATCATGCTATGGAATGAGTCTTATGATATGAACTCATTATGAGTTGTAGAGCCTTCAATCAGCAGAGTGGATATTACACTGGATAGCTGAATACCCAAAAGTTTCTTAACTGGTTCAGTCCTATCTGTCTAATCTATCTATCTTCTCATGTCACACCCAGCTCTACTGTATCTGAATGTCTTCCAAGTCTCTCTGGGGCAACAATATTTTTTTTCATTATTTTTGGTAATGTAATATAAACTGGAGGCTACAGTATCATTATTTTATTGCTACCCCTGAGATATTTTTGTCAGATGTTAATTCATAATGTTGCAAAGTTCTTTCAAAAGAACAGAAATTCGAGTTGATACTTTGGGAAAATGGATTTGCAATGCTCCTTAGTAGCTTTTTAACTTTTCTATATGTGTTGTATTAGATATTTCCAAAAACACTTTAAAGGGTTACTAAGATTCCTACTTTCAGAATTTATAGCAGATTTTTTTTTTTTTTTTAACTTGGTGATGCTTATATCTTGACTAAGGTCCTAGACTGAGCAAAGGGTATGTGATTCAAAGTTCTGACTGATGTAGATTTCATTTTTTTAAGGGCCCATATGGTAATCCTGTGACTTTGCATTAGGTTTGTGAAGTGATGATAATTGTCTGCCTCGCAGATTAAAGCACACGTAGTCCTGTCTGAGTGATGCCTAAATAGGATTATGAATTGGGGTGCCTTGTATATTTTTTGAAATGTTGGAAGGAGAAAGAACAAGGTAAGTAAATCTGACTGAATTGCTGTCCTGATTTTTCTGTAGCTAACATACACAGATGCATATAACAGGTAATAAAATGCATTTGTCCATGGGCTCTCAATGTGAGGCACCCTGATTGCCAGAAACTTAAACTCATGCAAAAATATGATCCATATACAAAAAGTCAACTTAACTTTAGCAGAGCTGCTACTGGCTTCACTGTAATTAAGTGCTAATCGTAGGGGTGTGCTGTTTTGCAAGGCAGTAAACCAGTTTCCTGAGCGGATAAACTCAGAGGTCAAAGGCCAGGGAGTTGGCTCTGTCGGGGGACCAGGATCACTGCTGAGAAAAGCAGCACACCTGTCCTGTTATTGTGATTATGAGACAAATGTGAATAAAGCCAGTAAAACAAAGTAACTTGAAAGTCTGGGAAATTTATTGACATAATTGTAAAGAGTGGCATATCGTACAGACAGGGAGCAGGGAGCTGGGTTTTGCCAGGTCCCATGGGACAGTGCTCCGCTCTCCAACATCAAGCACACGAAGGGGAGCTACTCACAGGGCTGCAGGGTCACTGCCTCTTGGTGCAATCTTGGGAAAGCCGCTTGGGCTTTCTAAGGTTATGTTTTCCATGCTATAAAATGAGGATATTAGTTAGTAAACTTCACAGAGGGGTTTCCAAGCGTGAATGACAAATTACGTACAGCTTTTCAGTATAATAGGATGGAAAGTTTAATCTATAGTAAATAAAAATGGCATCTGTTCCATATGTTTCAGCAAACAGCACTCTGCATAAGATTTTCAAGAATAGATGTACTTAAAATCAAGAAAAAAGCCATGAAAAAGGAGAAAAAAAACCTTTGGGAGTAAGCTAAAATGACCGTGCTTTATTCATTGGCTTGGGAAAAAAGGAAAAGAGAGAGGTGCTGTGATTTTTATCACCAGAATAGCACATTTATCAGTAAGTAATTGGACTGTTAGTAAGCACTTGTAGGGAACATCCATCCCAGCATGAAACGCTGGGACCTGATACAGGGAGAAGTATGGATGTATTGTTTCTACATCATGGAATCCAAATTTCTGAGGCTCATTTCTGTGGCAGATAGACTCATATAGTTTGAAAACCAGGTCGATTTTTGATCCAGCAAGAATTTTATATGAGCGAAGAAAAAGTAGCTTCTTCCTGAAACACCAAAAACAGGGGGGAAAAAACCCCACACCCAAGAGCTGATATTTCAGCACAATTATATTAACATTCGAAATGCTCCTGACATATGGAGAAATG